>NC_134857.1:135064892-135364892 GCF_049852395.1 Peromyscus maniculatus bairdii
CTTCATCTCTCTCTTATAATAAACTCTCCATGTGGATGCAGAGCCTGGGTGTGAATGACTTTCCCACACACTGCGACCCCCACTGCATCTGCCCATCATGTTTTCCCTCACGCGTGAGATACCCTGGCCCGGCCAGCTGGGGGTTCCCCACTCATGCAAATTCATACCACTATTGAGTTAATATATTCTAAAGGTCTTACTTGTAATTAAAAGGACATTAGTTCAAACACAGAAGGTGTGCACTAAGTGGCTAGTTAGGGGAATACTTATAGCCCAAGATATGGTCCTGGATCTGCAATATTCCAACACTCCACAAACAGAAAAGTTTTAACCAGTCAGACATCATTGTTGGGGATCTTCCCTGGAGCTGTCCTCTTCAGATCCTGCCCTGGAGAAAGGCCCCCAAGCATAGGCTCCACCCCAGAGGGTATTTAAGGCCTGGCCCATGGGCTTCCCTTTATGGGTTCCCCTCTTGACTTCTCCTCTTCCCCTGGGACCACCCAGGAATGCTTTGCTCAGATTAAACCTGGACTTACTAATTTGACCTGATCTGACTTATTACTTCAGTGTAGTTACTCACTACTGGGGGAATTTTATGTATCAGCTGGTGCACTGGCCAAGGTGAATGGAATCTTCCTGAAGCTATGTGGCGTTGGCAGTGGGAAGTACACCAAACCAACTTTACTCAGTAAGACACCATTTCCAAACCAAATGCCTATAAGGGGTCCAGGATCCCTTCCGAGCCTCTGACCCTCTGCCAGAGACTTCTGGAGCACCTGTCAAGATTGTTGCTATGCCAGTAATCTTCTGCCAGTTCCAGAGCAGGGACAGCCCAGCCCCTGCTCCTTGGAATTCTCCTGTCTGGAAGACCATCCTCTCAGAGACAGTTCCACACACTATTCCCCAGCCACTGGCTTATAAAATCGGACATGATTTTTTTTGCCTCCAGCCTCCCAGTGTAAAGCTTGTGAATGGTTGCTTCTGAGTCAAATTCGATCCACTATTGTTATGAAATTTATCCAAATTAGCCCCCTCATCCAGGTTTGAGAGCACTGCATTCCTGTCCCTTTTCCCTCCAGCTGTTTGTCTGTCTGCATCCTTGGCCCCTCCTCCCTGCTCTCTGCTCCTGATACCAAGGGCTCCATACCCAGCAAGTGGCTGTTGGCTCAGCTCCCCCTCCCCCAACAGCCTGGGAGATGCACAGCTTAATCTGCAGCTGACTGAGTTCTCCACATGGTCTTACCCCTCCACCAACTGCCCTCCTCGATTGATTCCCATGCTCTTCCCTCCACACCCCCTCTGTACAGTGCTGCCCTTGGGTTGGTTCATTCCCATGCTCTTCTGCTCTCCAGGCTCTGGTGTACTGCCGTTAGAGGAGCGTCTTTTACTCCTATATTTTCTTACCTGCTACTTTGTAAACTCTTCAGGATTTTTAAGTTGGTCATTTGACATGGCTTCTCAGGAAAAGTTTTGTTCATCTTTCTGTTAAAATGTCCCATCTACTATGTGTGTATAGATGGAAATGTAGCCATGGTATGCTTGCTTTTGACTGGTTTTGAATGCCTGAGTTTATGCCGTCTGTATGTCTTGATAACAGCTCATCTATGCTCACAACCAGATGCTTGGGCTCAGATTTTGCCTCTGGGATTTTCTGGCCCTGAATCTGATGTAATGACAGACAGTTATTTTATACTGTTCTACATTATTATAAAAAAAAGTTGGGTATGGTTTAAAATCTATAAAACTCATAACTCCGGATTAAAACTGCTCTGGAAATCACCACATGGTCTGCCAATACCTTACAACAGGTGGGCAGTCACCATTTTGGCTAATATAGAGAGGTCATATGACTTAACCGCCATCTTAGATAGAGGCAGCCATGTGGAGATGGGTCTACCAGGAGACATTAGGTCTCCAAATTACTTTGGATTAGGATAGATTTCTATATGATGATTCCTGTCCTGTCTTAAAAGGTTTATAAAAGATAGGATTTAAAACAATGCTGGTTAACTGAGTTTTTTGTTTTGTTTTGTTTTTTTAGACAGGGTTTCTTTGCACCTTTCCTGGAACTCACTTTGTAGCCCATGTTGGCTGTTTACTGAATTATTAAAGCTGCACCTCCATGCATTTATGTTCAGGGATATATCTTGATGAACAGCCAGATTTTATAGTATAAGACTATTCCCATATAATTGATTTTAAAAACACTAAATTGTTTGCTATGTTAAAACTTGGTTTTGCCTTATGATTATATCTTAGGACCACAGCTAAACACTAGAGACTGAATTATTCCTTCTAATCTTCTTGCTTTTACTAATATTGGTAATTAATTATTGGTAACTATAACTAATTGGTAACTAATTGGGCAAATTGTATGTCCAGATTTGGCTTATATACACTCCCAAAGTCAAGCCTAAGCAACATTTGTCTAATTCAGATATACCTAACAGATAATTATACCCTGATCCTCAAGTGCTTCAGAGATCTGAGAAAATGGCATTTTAATAAAAAGTTTCTCATGACAGAAACATGGCAGCTCCTGGCAGCATCCTGTAACCACCTCTAAGGAACATGGAAGAACTTACACCTGGAAGCTTGCTTTATGTGGCAAATCAAGCTATGTGGCAAGAAATTGCTTTGCACTTTAAACTGGTGCTAAGACCCCGCCCAGACTGGACAGCAGGAAACTGGGGAATCAGTTGGTCTACTTTGACAAGTCAAGGTAAGTCACTCTCCCCAAATTCCTACCCCACAGGAAAGTCTGTCATATCTTCTGGGCTTGGCAGCAGGAGACCTCAGTTCCTCAGTGACCAAAGGGAAACCTGGGACTGCCGAGGTAGCAGGAAAGCCATCTCACCTCTGCTCATTTACTGATCCTTCTCAGATCAGACTGGGTGTTTGGTGACCAAGGTACTGACAGAATTGCCAGTTTAACAGCTCTCCACTGACCCTAGCTTGGTAGCTCATTAGTTCATCAGTAAAGTTTCCTGTTAAAAGTACAGACAGATGTGCCTCATCCACAGGCTTCGTGGTAGCTCTGAGTACAAACAGTTTTTGGGCATCCTTAAATTATATGGATTTTACTGGCCGTAGCTTTTAGAGACAGGTTAGCATGAGAGGGTATGGAAGCCTGCAGTGGGTTCAACTCTCTTCCTCCCTTGCCTCAGCCTCTCTGCCTCCTCCTTCTTCACTCACTCAACCTCTTCCATTCAGGAAATTTCCCTGGTTGCCCTCTAAGCATAGATTTAAATGTGTGTTTCATCAGCTGAAACAAGGCCCTAGGAAAAATGTTCATACCTTTTAACACAAAGTCATAGCCTTTTGCTATGACACCAAGATGTAAATCTATTCCACTTGTTTTACAGACACCTACATGTTCCTGGGAGAGAGTTCTGTTGCTGTATCAAGGAATCTGGCCTGGTGGATCAGTCCCTAGACAGGTCTACCCCTCCTGCCAGGCTTGTGCTAAGGAAAACCAGCAGGGAGCCCTCCAGATATGCCAGCCCCTGCACTAACTAAGGACACCAACCAGAGTAGTACTGACAGGTTGATTTCACCCACATGTCCACTCATGAAAAGCTCTGCTGTCTTTTAACTCTTACTGACACTTTTACAGGATGGATGGAGGCATTTCCCACCTCCAGGGAAAAAACAGATGCGAGGGGTCAGGTACTCCTGAATACATCATCCCTGATTTGGCATGCCATCCCCCCAAGCTTCTGGAACATTAGTGCTGGTACCACCTCTCCAGACTCAAGTGCATATCTACTCCTTCATCTGGCTCATTCACCCATGCCTCTTCTGTACAACCAGGGAACATTACCTTTCTGTTCTTTTTCCCATGGCCAGACCCATTCATAGGGCTGGTGCCAATGATCTCTTTTTTCTCCTAGCAATCTGCCTTCTCCCCCTCCTCAAGAACAGGTTCCTGAGATCTCCAGGATGGCAGCTAGCTGAATACTTCTTCACCCACACCTCCCGCTGAGCATGACCCCACTGACTCTCAACTTCCCTCTCCCATGTTGTTCGTTGCCAGCAGGAAGTAGCCAACTTGAACCGATGTCCATATATGCCCAAATAGGTTAGGATGTTGCGGATCTCTCCTGTAGGTGCCCTCTTCAAATGCTGCCCTCAGCTGCCCTTTCCAGACCCCATCCCTGAGAAAGCCTGCCAAGCATTGGCTTCACTCAGGGAAGGGAGGGTATTTGAGGTCTGGTCCATGGGCTTCCCTCATGGTTTTTCCTAGTGGGTTTCTCCTCTACTTCTGCAACCACTCAGGAATGCTCTGCTCAGAATAAACCTGGACCTATTAATCTGGCCTGACCTGACTTATCACTTCAGCAGAGTTATTCACTACCAGGAGAGATTTTTTAAAAAAAATTAATCATTGTAGAACCCTTATGGTAGAAATGGCTTTTTATTTTCTGTTTATTTCAGCTCTCAGTAACTATAATGTGCTCACCCTTTAAAGGTTCCCTATACCAAGGAAATGAGTTCTCCCACTTTGGAAACATCAACAGCTAGTATGTTTTGCTATTATATTTCTTTCAAAAGTTTAAATTACAAATTACATCTCTATTTGTACCTGCCTATGTGGGTACTTGTTTGTGGTAGAATGTGTGTGGAAGTGTAGGCAGGAAAACACACATGTTATCTTCAAAGGGGATATTATTGGAGCAAATGTGAATGAACATAGAAACAAAGATTTAGGTTATGCCAAATTTCCATGCTACAAAATGATAGCCATTTGATAAAGTTTTTATAGCAATAGAAGAAAATCATAACCTGAAGGTACTTTTCAAATTGGTGGAAACATTAAATGGGCGGGTTACAGCATCAGGGTTGGGGAGGGAGTGAGATTACTCAGAAGATATCTGACAACATTCCTACCCCTTTGGTTGGTGAAAAACTAGAGGATTTACCTAGTGATTGCAAAGATGTTCTGTCACATACAAAGGAGGGCAATAAGTGGTTTTTTAGGGAACTGATCATGCCCCAAGATTATTTGGCTCTGGACTTGCAACATTCTAACATGTCACATTACTGGGAATCTAATCATCAGAAGTTTCAGTGAATATGTTTTTTTCACAAACTTTTGTTGACAGAGGTCAAAAGGCAACACAAAGCCCTATGTCCCTACTTTTATCTTGTGGGTCCCAGGGATGGAACCAGAGTGTCAGGCTTGGTGGCAAGTGCCAATACCATCTGGCCACACTGCCAGGCCCATTGCTACATAATCTTCACAATATACATTGAAAGTTTATGTTTAGCCAGGCACTCCAAAGCTGGCTCTTCTCAGCAGTCCTGCTTTAAGTTAATTCATGTGGTTAGGTCAGAAGAACCCCGTCCTCCCTTGCTGCTCTTAGAGCGAAGGTCAGTTATGTAGTTCCAGCCATTAACATACCTCCCACCCCCTACCCCCTACAAGACCCACCCAACACAACTTTTCCTATCCCCGTGACATCATTTCCTGGATATATGAAACCCAAGAAAGAAGTTTCCACATAGCCCAGAGCTTCAGGAGCACTATCCACAAGGATCTTCCTTCACAGGTCTCCTTCCCTTTTCACAGATGTACATGGTTCCTGCATATATTTTGAGGACAGTCTCCCTCTCTTGCAAAGCTAGAACATGTGTGATTTAAAGTCATGGACAGAGTGACCTGAAGTTCTGAGAAAAAAAAGCCATACCTGCATTCTAAGAAACTCTGCTAGGCCCAGTGACTGATAAGACTTAGTGACTGGGGAGAGTAGAACTTTGGTGTGCTAGGCTATCTTCAGCCACCTTAGTGGCACTCACCACTTCGCTCTGTGTCTGACCTAATATCTTTGTCTCAGGTAAAACCCCAATACAATACACTGTTCAGAAGCCAACCCCAGGCAGGATGTGTTAACTTTCCATCATTTCTGAAAACTATTTGTGTGGTTCTTCTCTAGCTACTTTTAAACATTCCCACTTCACTTGCATTGTGTCCTGGTTGGATATATTTGTCAGCTTGACACAAACAGAGTTATCTGCGAAGAGGAATGTCAACTGAGAAATGCTTCTGTCAAATGGCCCCTGGGCAAGTTTGTAGGGCATTTTCTTAATTGATGATGGATGTAGGAGGGTCTAACCGAATGTGGGTGGTGCCACTCATGGGCAGGTGGTCCTGGGGTCTATAAGAAAGTAGGCTGAGCAAGCCATGCAGAGCAAGCCAGTAAACAGCAGCACCCCTCGAAGGCCTCTGCTTCAGCTTCTGCTGCCAGGATCCTGCCTCAAATTCCTACCTTGGTCTTTGTCTGCCACAAGATTATTTAAGACAAATAAACTCTCCCCTCTCCAAGTTGCTTTTGAGCTGTGTTTATCAGAGCAATAGAAACCCCCACTAAGACACTTGCTTTCAGTATGTTTTTAAGTCATGAGAAACTTTAACGCTGTGCCAATCATTATAAGAACACCTTATAATCAGCTTAAACTTTAATATGAAATTTGAAATGCCATAATACTACTTGAGGTAAATTGTAATTTTTCAAATGCTAATGACTTATAAAACAAAGAGTTATTCTCTCTCTCTCTCTCTCTCTCTCTCTCTCTCTCTCTCTCTCTGTCTGTCTCTCTCTCAATTTTAGTCTATTTTGGTATGAAATAGACACACACCAGCTCATAATGATGCTATCTGTGGTGATATTTTGTATATGCTCTAACAAATAAAGCTTGAAGATCAGAGGGCAGAGTCAGTCACAGACTTAGCCACAGAGGCCAGGCAGTGGTGGCACATACCTTTAATGCTAACACTCGGGAAACAGAGGCAGAGAGATCTCTGTGAGTTCAAGGCCACCTTGGACTACAGGAGATTAATCTAGTCTAAAAGAGAAATAGAGCCAGGTGGTGATGACTCATACCTTTGATCCCAGTACTTGGGAGTCACACATCTTTAATCCCAGCAGTAGGAAAGTTGAGACAGGAAGTGAAATGGCTGGGCAAAGAAAGGAATATAAGCCGACTAAGGACTCGGGGCATTCAGTCTGAGGATTTGTGGAGACAGGATCTTCCCTTTTCAACTAAGGAGTTGGTGAGGTGAGAAGTGGCTGAGGCTTGTTTCCTCCGGTCTTTCAGCATTTACCCCGATATCTGGCTCTGGGATTTTATCATAAGACCAATTAGAATTCGTGCAACAGCTATTGAATTTTGAAAGTGATCAGGTACAAAACATTCAAAGTAATGTTTTGTTCAGTGAGAAGGCACAATGTGTGTGAGGAATTACAAGGAGAAATAATGAAGGCAGCCTCCAGAGAGGCATCTTTGACTCACCCTCCTGAGAGGTCCCTCTGGGCCCAAAGCTGCATTCCTCTCAAGGCAGCTTTCAAAACCACATCCAACTCTGCAATTTAGCTATTACACGAGTAGCCCCCCGGAACCCAGCGAGATGACCCTATTGAGGAAGAATGAAACAAATTTCTTAAGGTGTTAAGAATCCCTGGGGAGCTGTGTGGTTTTCCAAACAGACTCAATTATTGTCTGAAATGTAAGGGTTGTGCCAATTATCAGTGAAACAGTAACAAAACAAAAGCAAACACTGCCAACAACAGAGGCTGGGAACCAAATTCATGGTTGAAGTAGATTTGCATCTCATGTTCTCTGTGTTGGTTGAGGGAGCCTCCCTACCACCTGTCCCTCTTCCTCTCCCTCGCCCTCTCCTGCAGCCTCTTTCTCTGCCATAGCTTATTACCTTACATGCCCCGACTTGTTCCTCCTCTTCTCCTCATCTCTTTCTCCTTCCTAGCCAATACCATCTCTAACATCCCTTTTCCCATCTTTCTCCTCAAGAGTAATACTCAACAATGGAATTAAAACTAACCCAAATCACCGGGTGATGGTAGCACATGCCTTTAATCCCAGCACTTGCGAGGGAGAGCCAGGCAGATCTCTGTGAGTTCGAGGCCAGCCTGGGCTACAGAGTGAGTTCCAGGAAAGGTACCAAAGCTACACAGAGAAAGCCTGTCTCAAAAAACAAACAAACAAACAAACAAACAAACAAAACCTAACCCAAATCAACACTTTAACAAAATTATACTGTTAATAGCTCCTGGTAAAAGTCCTCCAATGTCTAACCCATTTGAAACTCACAAAACAGTACATCAAGATGATTATCTGAAATATCTAATGTTTAGCTACTTTCTACTACCTACCCTCTATCTCAGTCAATGTTGATGTTTCCTAAGAGCCTAAATTCATTTTAACTTTCTCTGAAAAAGTTACTGTCAATGAACAAATAACCCAAGAAACAGAGTAAGGGAACACTAAAAATGAAAATTCACTTTCCATAAACAGAGGTAGGAGAAGCAGATGGGATGAATGGAAATAATTTCTATTGTAAGTTTGGGGCACTGGCTTGGAAGCTATTCAGCAAGCATGTTTGTGGATATTCATGTAGATACTCATTGGGAAAGCTCTGATTGTTGATTTCTGTTTCTCCTGCTCCATGGGTCTCTGAAATCAATGTATGAGAAGGAGCAGCCAGTCTTGAGAAACAGGGAGAAAGATGGCCACCTTCTCTCTGCTCTTCTTGGATTTTCTCTACTTTTGAGAAGATGAATTAATTTTTAAAATGTATATACCTCACTCAATGTTTTGTACATCAGTATATTATTTTGGCCAAGTTTTCAAACATTTCACTTTAATAATTTCCCACTTGTGGTTGTGTCACACGTCCTCTGAAGGGATGAGGTCATGGGTAAGATGTTTAATTGGATCACACAACTGCACACTTCTCTGGGTAAAAGTTAAAGGCTAAGAAAAGAGTCCCTATGCTTCAAGGCAGAAAGTAACCTTTAGGTACAGAGCTACCCTATTTAATAGTTAAGGAAATCATTTACTATTAGAAAAATATTCATGAGGGTGACTTAATCTTAATTAGGAATTTCATCCAAGCCCCAGGAAGCACTATGAGCCCTTTAGAATGCCCTGTTGGTGAGGGGCATGACAGCTTATAAAAAATGCAAGGAGAAATTAGAGAATACATGGAGCCCAAGGCATTAGGACATGCAAGCAATGTCCCATTGTCAGGGAATACAACACATGCAGCTCTCTTAGAGAAATTGTCAGGAGAGAAAACAGGTGGTTTCCTGAGGTCTTGAATGTTCTGATCACGTGTATCAAAACAGAAACATTTGACTAGAAGTGATGGGAAGTGAGAATTATGACTGAAATTTAGGATGTAAGTTTTCTTAAAAAAATCACATCCCCATTATTAATTGAAGCCAGTAATTGTGTTATTAGAATTGCACTTGACTTCCAAATGTTGCAGCCATCTACTCCCTAGTAGTTCCTTTATTTTGCTGGCCTTAATCAGAGATGTCAGAGTCCCAGGAGGATGGAATCCAAGAGGACAAAGGTGCCTTAGTGGCATGCCTGGTGGAAACTGGCTTATAAGTTTGTTTGTCTTTCTAGAACTAAGCTACTAGTATCATTCATAAATACAAATATAAAAAGCCCACGCAAGACAGAGAAGCACCAGTGAGGAGAGGAGTCTGGCCCAGAAATGGATGTATGATATCCCGGAGAACTCACTACTGTACTGATACCTGTGGGTGTTAACAGGAAACACAGTGTACGTGAACGCACCACTCTGCCTTTCCATCCTGCTGCCTCGTATTGTCATCCCTTTCTTGTCTCCTACTATGTCTTCAACACATGTCCAAAGCTATAGGTGAATGCGACTTTGCGTTAGAGGAAAGAACATTCTATTTCATTCCCTTCCTCTCTCACATCAAGTTCTCACGGCAAAGCCACTACAAATTGCCACAGACACAAGAACAATGCAGCTCTTTTTTTTTTTTTTAAACCGAAATAGCTTTAGTACTGTGTGTCTTTACTGTACTCCGGGTAAAAGCTAGGGATATTGTGTACTTGAGCTGATGGGGATAGTGTACATTCTCTAAATGAATGGAATAGCACCTACTGATAATTCCATAAACAAATCTTTCAGCAAACAGAGAAAGGAACAAAACTGAGCAGAGAACTTCACCCATGACTGCATTAACTGCACCTCTGTGGACAGGGAACCCCCTCTTCTTGCAATCTGCATCTTTAGAGAAAGGCATATGGCAGGCACCTGGTATGGCTGTCACAGCAGCATTCTGTTACACAAACCAGAAGTAGGGATGGGGAATGAAGACACTTACTATGTGTCTTTCATGGAGGTCCTCAAAGGTGATTCTGTATAATAATGCACCTTGTTTCCCCCAACTACCCTTAACACTTTTGTTGATGAGCCAACAGTAAGACAATTTATATTCACAGCACAGCCTCCTTTTTCTTCCCTGTCATCCATCATTTTGATCCAAAGAGAAGAAAGTTCTCTGAGCTCAGCCCTGAAAACAATTGACTTTCCAGATGGAACCGTCCGCATCGACAGACTCACACCCCCATTCTCTTTAGTCTGTGGTTTTCTTGACTGGACTGGGCCAGCTCCTGACTTCCTGCCACCAGTCGCTCACCACAGGCAATGAGCTTTCAGCACAACCTTGTCTGAGGACTGCATTCAGATTCTTGGAAGTTATCTTTACAGACTTGGATCCTCTGATGAGAAATAGACCCATTAAACACATAACACTATCAGGTGCTGAACACTACTTTAAGACAAAAGGTCTTCGCAATCCTCTTCTCAGTCTCACACCCACCCCTTCTGACTGACAGGACATTCCTGTAGATAGATGTATTCAACCATCAGCACAAGGCTACTGGACACCCTGTCCAAAAGACACCCAATTGCTATTCTCAAGAAATTTGACATCCATTTTGAAGAGCCTTCTAATACTCATAATAGTCAAAGAATATATTTCAAAATTTGCTATCATCAGGAATTGTTCTAACATTATATATTTTAATTTTGAAATATTTTCTTCTATTAAAATAAAATGAGGTCATTTTATTTTAGCTATTGTATCTTCTAACTTTTACTAAATATACCATTTTGTTGTTTGTACTCCATAAGGAAGTTGTCTGTCTTTCAAGATTTCTTATATAACAAATCAGTCACAATAGCACAAGGCCTGAGATGTGCTTGATGTGGAAAAACAGCTGGTACAGCCTGAGAAAAATCTTCAAGTCCATTTGTTAAGTAAAATCCTTAAAAAGATACATAATGTTTCTGCTGGCTAGCCTTGGCGTAAGCAAAATAGTTCCTTAACTAAAATTAAATGATATTTTTGAATTCATAACTTTGAAAAAATTCTTCCAATATGATCCCATTCTCTGCCTCTTCTGTGAGGTTATATTAGACTGAGGTTCATTACACTCACCTCAGTTTACAATTCAAGTGAGGCTCAGTGAGACCGAGAACCATATCCAGGACATGAGGACTGCATGGAAGAGTCTGGATTTAAGATTGTGATTGCTCCAAACCCTTATGCTAACTGAGATGCTTCTTTGCTCAACTCAGGTAGCTAGCTAAGTCACTTTCTCTTCGTATCTTTCTTACACTTTCCACTTTCCACACACCTTTAAGAAAGCTTGCATTTTAACTCACATATTTTTTGGAAGTTAATGAATAATCAATACCTAAATCTTATTGTTTTATTTTTAATGACACGTATTCACCATGTATTATGTATGTATGTGTCTATGTGTGTGTGTGTGTGTGTGTGTGTGTGTGTGTGTGTGTGTGTAGGTACATGCACCACATTGTGTGTGTGAAGGTCATAGAATGACTGTGAGAGTTCTTCTCCTCACGATATACGGGTCTTGGGCTTGAACTCAGGTCTTCAAGCTTAAAGTCAAGTGCTTCTACTTGTTAAGCTCTCACACCCTTCGCCATAAATCTTAATTTTATTTTTATTTATTTATTTTTTTTTTTTGGTTTTTTAAGACAGGATTTCTCTGTGTAGCTTTTGGAGCCTGTCCAGCCTAAATCTTATTTTTATAACTAAAAATCATCTTGTTTTCTTTTTTCCCTTCTACTTAGCTAATTAAGTGTCAATATCCTGTCATGTATCTGAGGTTTCCCCCAACCACAGTAGAAATTACTAGAGCAAGAGGCAGCTCTCTGTCTGTGAATCAGGCAAGTCTTAGAAGTCACATTCCAGCATTTGCTCTACATAGGATTTGACAGGTCACAAGGTCGTGTTACTCACCTATTATTCACCAAAATTAATGTTATATACCACATAAGCTATGATGAGATGAAGTTATGTTATATATGAGGTATTGGCACTGACTTCTGCACCTCACATTCAGCACTAATTAGTGAAAAGGTCACATTTGTAGCACTTAGTGGAAAGCTTAAGAAAAAAAAGGCATCTCTACCAGGAGCTGGAAAAACAGCTGGTACAGCCTGAGAAAAATCTTCAAGTCCATTTGTTAAGTAAAATCCTTAAAAAGATACATAATGTTTCTGCTGGCTAGCCTTGGTGTAAGCAAAATAGTTCCTTAACTAAAATTAAATGATATTTTTGAATTCATAACTTTGAAAAAATTCTTCTAATATGATCCTATTTTAGTCACTATACTTTTTGGAATCAATAAGTAGGAAATGACTTATGACTAAGTTATACTACCATATTCCTTCTCTAATGAAATAAAACATGGATATATGATGTGCTATTTTGAATTTCTCATCACATCTCCAAGAGAACTTCATATGCTTCCTAGTACCTGAGCATGAGGTGATACTGTGTGAGGAAGTGGTGCCTCAGTGACTTCTCATCCCAAGTACCAACTTCCCTGAAGTACCAACTGAAGCCCTGTCAAGGCCCTGTACGTTCTGTGGGTGAAGTTCAGATAAAATACAGGACAAGTGCATGACATCATTTTCCTGTCATAGTGCATTTGTACACTTACCATATCTGAAATTTTTTTTTTTTTTGGTTTTTCAAGACAGGCTTTCTCTGTGTAGCTTTGCGCCTTTTCCTGGAACTCACTTGGTAGCCCAGGCTGGCCTCGAACTCACAGAGATCCGCCTGGCTCTGCCTCCCGAGTGCTGGGATTAAAGGCGTGCACCACCACCACTCGGCTCTGAAATTTCTTTTGAGAAACATGCCATTTGGGCATTGCTAAACTCTGGTTTTCTAAATAAACTCAAGGATGCTGTTTTTTAGGAGTGTAATATGTGAATGACAGCCGAAGTGGATGTGAACAACTGTGCCAGGTCTAACTTCTCTTTGGCTGTTGTGCTGGATGGCTATATGTCAACTTGACATAAGCTAGATCCACAGGATAGGAGAGAGCCTCAGTTGAGAAAACACTTCAGTAAGAGTGGGCTATAGGCAGGCCTATAGGGCAGGTGTTTTCTTAATTAGAGATTGATGGGGGGAGGGTTCAGACCATTGTGAGTGGGGCTACTCCTGGGCAAGAGGTCCTGGGGATTATAAGAAAGCAGGCTGAGCAAGCCATGGGACACAAGCCAGTAAACAGCACCCCTCCATGGCCTTCTGCATCAGGGCCTGCCTCCAGGTCCCTGCCCTACTTTACTTCCTGTCCGCACTCCTTTTTGATGATGGAATGTTATATGGAACTGTGAGTGAAATAAGCCCTTTCTTTCCCAAGTTGCCTTGGTCATGATGTTTCATCACAGCAAATCAGCCCTAACTAAGCCAGCTGGAGAGCTAGCTATACCGAAACACACCTAGTTCCTCAGTATCAGATTCAATTTCTCTAGGAGGTTGTTGGTACAAATTAGGGTCCTAAACATCGTGTGTCTTGCAGTGTTGTGACACTGTCCCAGACCAGGAAATGTGTTTTCTTTTTATTATGATATCACACATTATAAGAGCATGAGGGCAAAACAATACGCAGTCCCACTGGAAGACAGCCTCCCACATCTACAATCCAAGGAGCAATAATCAGTCTCACTGGGAGACAGCCCCCAATGTCTACAGACCAAGGGGAAATAATCAGAGCCACAGGAGACAGCCTTCAATGTCTACAGACTGAGGAGTTTGGTGAAACTTATCCTGGCCCTCTGAGGAGACTCATGGTGGGTGTCAACCTCCCCAGGAAATAAGCAGCATTGCTTCTTGGTGGCACAAACTAAAGAGTGTAGTTACTAGTTTCAGAGCAGGTTACTTGAAAGAGTGACAGCTTGTATTCAATGGCTGGCCCCCAAGCTCCTTTTATTCAACTTTTACATTTCACAGAGATGTGAGCTTTCCATTTTGGGAGCCGTATGAATACTTATGAACAGACAACCCAGAATTGTGAAACTTAGTCTGGTCATAGCTAAGACTATCCTTAGACTGTTTATATCTAAGGCTTTATATCTGCATGTCAACATGCCTAAAAACAAGATAAATAATGAAGACACATATTCAAAGAAGTAAAAACTCAGACAACTTTACCCAAAGATGTGCCTTAGTTCTGTAAATTCATTTTCTTTGATCTGCAGGTCATCTTCCAATCTTTCTATTATAATAGCATAGGATTCACTAACTTTCTTCTTCCATTCATCTGGAAAGGAAAAACAAATGGGATTGATTCATAATTGCGTTTTGCAAAATGTAGACGCAGATCATAACATACAAGTAATCAAAACTGTTTTTTCCAGTTTCAATTCTACAATACTTAATTTAAATGACTGATTGTGGGTTTAATGCAGATGTTTATGTTTATAATGCAATCACTTTGGGATTGTAGTAATTAAGAACCCATTTGATATTGTACAATATATTTACATAAAAGAATATATTTGACTTATTTCATTTGATTTTATTGCATTTTAATTACAGCAATCTCTAGATGGTAGACAGTGTCTTTTAACTTTTAAATACTAGATACTTAAGATATAATTCTAAAATATCTATATTCAACAGTACTCCAAAGCTTTCTACCATATTATACCAAGGGACTAAGCTAATATTTTTACAAGACATTTCCTGTTTTCTGCCAATAATCTTTCAGAGAAAAAACATAAATTCAGATCATCTAAACACTTAATATTCTCTGTATTCAAATAAGCATACATCTCAGTGAGCTATTGCTCATCTATACTTACAATCGAATCATGTTGCATGTAAAGATAGTTAGCAAGACACGAAGAAAGCAAGAATAGTTACCAGAGCAAGTCTGTGTAGGTCTGGACTTGTAATTCCCCATTTTTAACAAGTGTTTGCTTTCCTTCTCTGCCTCCCTACAGGATACAAGATTCCAAGTTCTAGTGCTGCAACAGACCAGTTGAAAAATATTTTGATAGCCTGGCTAAAAATAAGCCAAGTGCCTAATGGAATGTCATGCAAGGATGACAGAGAACAAGACGGAGTGCCCTTTCAAGAGGGAACTAGTGAGGGAGCGGCTAGATTTGTTTTGTGGGAGCCGCACGAAAGAGAAACAGCAAATGTTTCGGCTGTGTCATTTGCTTCCATCAGTTGATTGCCTGTCAGTCCCCACGTCCCTTCCATGTAGGCCACTTTCTTAATGAATTAATCCAGAAAGTGATTGGTGACTTCTGAGCTCCACTGGACAAGATTGAATCCAGCCAGCCAGTGTTCAGTGTCTTTTTCTTCTGGGTCAAATAAGGCACCTGGGAAACAATTATTACAGTGTAAGTTCTCCATGTAAAGAAGCAGCAGAAATTCCTATCAAATTGCACTGTGACTGAGACACTTGGGTGTGAGTTTTTATCTGTAGGGGACCGGGCCTCACCTACAATGTGAGAATCTCAGTTGTTTGTTCCGATTCTAAGAGTCATAGATAAGAAAAGAGACACAGAGCTTTATAAACATCAATTACAGTAAGAACGCTGTGATCAAGAAAAAGCCTCTTGGGCTTCCATTTCAGTATTATTGTTTCATACATTCCTAGGCAGTAAGCAGTGTTCGCATGCTATGATGTTTTGGTGTCTATTCCGAACAGTGGAGTCTGAAGTCAGTCTGGGACCGGCCATTCGACACCACCGACACAAGCCTGCTGTTGTCACTAATGTGAGTGTGCTGTGCTCTTCCCTGCACCTTCAGTTCACCTCACACCGCTGCCGTTGTCACTAATGTGAGTGTGCTGTGCTCTTCCTTGCACCTTCAGTTTACCTCACACCGCTGCTTTTTCTATGCACATTTCTATGGAAACAAATGAACCCAGTGTGTGGTGAAAAAAAATGAAAATAACATAGAAGATTTATTGGCTATTTTCTATATTTTTCTTCTAGGTGATCTGACTGTATATAAAAGATATAAATTCCAATTTTGAAAATAACACGCAGCTTTAATATATCAGGCATAGATTTCACATTTACTATGGAAAAATATTCAAATGACACTTTCTTCATAAATGCTTGGATGAGTTAAGGAATTCCCATTCCTCTTCTTAGCAAAGTAAATGAATGGCCCAGGAGTTGGACTGCCCTAGTGATAAAATCCAGTTGGAGGACACGGCACCTGGCTTTGTACATGTGTCTACCATTAGTGATATAACTCTCGCTTTGTCAGTCCATGCATGCCATGGGTGTGAATAATTTATACAATGCAGGGTCTTCTGTCCACCTTGGTCTGCCATTTTTTTTTTCCCATTTCTTAGTTTGAAATCCCAACACCATTGTTCCTATCAACTTGTTCCCAGCCTTGGGCAACCCCCATCTAGCTTGTTCTCAGTCCCCATCCCCTCCGTTTGGAGAGTTCAGCTTTCCTCAGATAAGCTGTTCTCAGATTCATCAGTCCAGAAAATTGACTTCTTTAGTACTTCTCAGTCTTAAACCACACACTGTGCACAAGGAATGATTCTCCAGGGAGATATGACAATATAACATGTATGTATATGGTTCATATTACAATTTTGGAGTTATTGTGTAAGCTCACAGGAAATGAAAATGTCATAGTTATTGGAAATATTCTTTCTTTTCTTGGATACTTGCTTCATTATTTTTATTATTTTTTATCAGCATATGTTCACTGTACAAAATAATGAGGTTCATTATAACTTGTTACACACAATAGAAACAGAAGGAACATTACCAAACACATTTTATGAGGCTACAGTTACTCTGATACCCAAACTACACAAAGATGCAACAAAGAAAAAATTACAGACCAATCTCCCTTATAAACATTGATGCAAAAATACTCAATAAAATACCTGCAAACTGAATCCAAGAACACATTAAAAAAATTATCCACCATGACGAAGTAGGCTTCATCCCAGAGATGCAAGGATGGTTCAACATATGAAAGTCTCTCAATGTAATCCACCACATAAACAAACTAAAAGAAAAAAAACACATGATAATCTCATTAGATGCTGAAAAAGCCTTTGACAAAATCCAACACCCCTTTATGCTAAAGGTCTTGGAGAGATCAGGAATACAAGGAACACGCCTAAACATAAGAAAGGCAATTTATAGCAAGCCAAACAGCCAACATCAAATTAAATGGAGAGAAACTCAAAGAGATTCTACTAAAATCAGGAACAAGACAAGGCTGTCCACTCTCCCCATATCTATTCAATATAGTATTGGAAGTCTTAGCTAGAGCAATAAGATAACAAAAGGAGATCAAATTGGAAAGGAAGAAGTCAAACTTTCATTATTTGCAGATGATATGATAGTATACATAAGTGACCCCAAAAATTCCACTAGGGAATTACTACAGCTGATAAACTCCTTCAGTAATGTAGCAGGATATAAGATTAACTAAAAAAAAATCAGTAGCCCTCCTATACACAAATGATAAATGAGCTGAGAAAGAAATCAGAGAAACATCACCCTTTATAATAGCCACAAATAATATAAAATACCTTGGGATAACTAAACAACAAAGCAAGTGAAAGACCCGTATGACAAGAACTTTAAGTCTCTGAAGAAAGAAATTGAATAAGATATCAGAAAATGGAAAGATCTCCCATACTCATGGATAGGTAGGATTAACACAGTAAAAATGGCAAAAGAACAACACTCAACTTCATATGGAAAAGCAAAAGACCCAAGATAGCTAAAACAATCCTGTACAATAAAGCAACTTCTGGAGGTATCATCATCCCTGACCTCAAGCTCTACTATAGAGCTATAATAATAAAAACAGCTTAGTATTGGCATAAAACGGACATGTGGACCAATGGAATCAAATTGAAGACTGTGGAAACATTTAACAGAGTATAGGAACAACCTAGAGAATGGGAGAAAATACTTATCAGCTATTTATCTAACAAGGGATTTCTATTCAAGTGTATAAATAAATCAAAATATTAAACAGCCCAGAATGCAAATAATTCAATCAATAAAATGGCCAAACAAATTGAACTTACAGTTCTCAAATAACTGGACAATAAACATATGAAAACTGTTCTACATCCTTAGCAATCAGAGAATGCAAACAAAAATGACACAGGTTCCATTCCACAACAGTCAGAATGACTAGCATCAAAAAGACAACATCAAATTCTGGTAAGACCTCAAGACAAAAAGACCACTTACACACTGATGTTGAGGATTGTATATATCATTAAGCAAGACAGTTGCATAGCTTGATCTGCTTAAAGGGCCCCCTGGCAATAGGATTCATCCCTCGTGCATAAGCTGGAATTTTGAAGCCCACTACCTATGGTGGGACGGACACCTTGCACAGCCTTGAGGCAGGGAGAGGGGCTTGGACCTGCCTCTACTGAATGTACCATGCTCTGCTAACTCCCCACGGGAGGCTATATCCTGTTGGAGGAGGGAATGGGGGGTGGGTTGAGGGGTGAAGGTTGGAAGGGCAGGAGGAGAGAAGAGAGGGGGATCTGTGGTTGGTATGTAAAATGAATAAAAAATTAATTAATAAAAAAAATGTTTCCTTTACACAAAGTCTCCAGATAAATGCAATTCCATGTGCTATTTCTTGTTGCTGAGGTACTGGCATCCTATTCAGAAAGTCCTTCCCTGGATAGTGCACTGAAGAGTATTTCCTGTGTGTCCTCTAGCACATTCAAAATTTCAGGTCATTTTTCTCAGATCCTTGATCTACTTCAGATTTTTTATGCATAAGGTAGGAAAGTATTCAGTTTCACTGTACTGCATGTGGATATCTAGTGTCCCCAGAACCAGATCTAAGCGCCATGCATAGTGGCAAACCTGGGAAGAAGATAAATGGACAATATAGTCTAGAGCAGCTATTCTCAACCTGTAGATTATGACCTCTTTTGGGTTTGAATCACTCTTTCACAGGAATCTCTAAGACCTGGTAAAACACATATATTTACATTATGATTCACAACTGTAACAAAATTTTATAGTTATGAAGTAGCAATAAAAATTTTTTTTATGGTTAGAGGTCACCACAATATGAGTAACTGTTTTACAAAGGGTCACAGCATTAGGAAGCTTGAGAACCACTGGTCTAGAGTTTAGAAATAATTTATAAAAAAGAGATCAACTCAAATGTATGTTCATATATGAGTGGATAAAGGTAACTATATTTCCCGAACAGAACATGATTTGGTGGTAAAAGGCAGGTTTTATTCTACGCTGATGGCATGCTGCCATTGTTTATTCCACTGGATGTGGAATCACCAAGGAGGAGCACCTCCCAGCGTGTCTGTAATAGTGTTTCCAGAGGGGTTTGAGGAAGGAGGGAAGACCCACCCTCAACGAGGGCCCAGCACCCTCCTCTCACTCTCTCTCTGCCTCCCTCTCCTCCTTTCCATATGTTTCCTGACTGCAGATGCAAAGCAACCTGCTGCCTCATGACACCCATCAGCCATGAATCCCTACCCCGTGGTCTAAAATATCCTCACAAACCATGGACCAAAACGAGCTGTTCTTCCTTGCATTGCTTTGCCCAGGCATTTGGTCACAGCAACAAGAAGGGTATTGCTGTCTGGTCATAAAACTTTATGGCAGAACTTTTATTTTAATTGAAAATATTTTTCATACAGTATTCCAATCACAATTTTCCCTCCCTCAACTCATCCCAGATTTGCCCCTCCTCCCCACCCACCGGACTTCATGTCGCCTTCTTTCTGAAAACAAACAAGTAAACACAAAAATCAAACAAACTAGAATAAAAAATAACAAAGAGAAAGCACAAGAAACACTCAAAACCCCTAAAAATACAAAATCAGAAAGCATAATATACAAGCAAAAGGTCACTAAGGGGGAAAAAAGGCCAAACAAAGCAAAGAGACAAAAAGGCTGCAAAAACACCATTGAGTTCATCTCTTGTTGGCCGTCTACAGGTGGGCATGGGGCCTGCCCTTGAGTGTGATTTCTACCCAGGGGAACTCCACTGGAGAAAGCTGATCTTTCCTTTGCAAGCAGTCAAACTGCAGATGGCTTCTTAGTTAGGGATGGAAATCATGTCCAGTTCATGGGAGACATTTACATGTTAGAAGGAAAAGAAGTCAACTTACCTCAGCTACACAATTCACCAGCCCAACTCCATGACATTCTGGAAAAGGCAAATCAGTAGACAAGCAAGTTGTTGCCAAGAAGAGGGAGGAAAGAATAGGAGATGGAGGCTTTAAGGAGGGACAGAACCCTAACGACACTAGCGACACACACAGCTCTGCACTCTCACCAAACGCTTAGAACTACAGCGATGCTAACTGTGGACTTTGGTTAATCGTAACATACCAATAGTCAGTGCACAGTGGTCCATTAATGATAACAAATGAGCTGCAAAGACATGAATTCTTCATAAGGAAAATCATGAGTAGAAATGGTAAATGGAAACTTATGCTATGGATCAAATTTTCTGAGAACAAAACCACTATAACAAAGACATGTATCAATATCAAAAATTAAGAAAAATGAAACAAATAAACATTGCTAAGCAGGTGAAGGCACTTGCTACCAAGACTGAGTGCACTGTGTAGAACGACATGGTAGGAGGCAAAAATCAGAACCAGCCCACACAGATTGTCCTCTGAGATTCCTATGTGCACAGTGGCATGGATGTGCCCCTGCACACATACAGAAAGAAGCACGTGCATACACACGGACACAAACACACACACACACACACACACACACACACACACACACACACACACAAAGATACCCACACATATACATATAGGAACAACCTAGAGAATGGGTGAAAATACTTATCAGCTATTTATCTAACAAGGGATTTCTATTCAAGTGTATAAATAAATCAAAATATTAAACAGCCCAGAATGCAAATAATTCAATCAATAAAATGGCCAAACAAATTGAACTTACAGTTCTCAAATAACTGGACAATAAACATATGAAAACTGTTCTACATCCTTAGCAATCAAAGAATGCAAACAAAAATGACACAGGTTCCATTCCACAACAGTCAGAATGACTAGCATCAAAAAGACAACAACAAATTCTGGTAAGACCTCAAGACAAATGATAAATGAGCACTTTATGTAGTATGTGTATGTACACACTCATACATACACATACTACATAATTAATTGTAAAAAAGATGCAATTTTTTAATAAGGTAATTTGATTCTTCATGGACAGTCTATAACATAAGTAAAAATTGAGAAAATTTATGATTACTAGTGTTTCCTCTTAGTCCGACTTGTTCTTTCATTTTAAAATGCCAGAGGGATTTAGTTAGCATCTTATTTTTCCAAGTCTCCCCTTTCTGACTAAACTTCGTGGCCTATTGACACAAATGCACCGCCTTCCACCTTATTTATCTGCACAGAAATGGAGCTGCTCTAACACCCCAATGAGCCGATTTACATTCTCCCCCAATTCCTTCATTTTGAGTTCATATAATTTATTTATCCCAATCTCCTCTTATGCATCTGCTATTTATATTTTATACTGCTTTCTTCATACATATTTAAGAGGATGCTTTCAAGATGAAATGACAAATATTAACCTTGGCTCTTCTTTTACCTTTATCTTTTCATAGAGAAATTATAAAAACATGTATTCTATGAAATAAATCTAGTGTACCTGAAACAATTTTTTATCACATTTAAAATATGAGTTAATTTAGACTTAAAAACCTAGATCATTCTTTCATTGTGTGAATGCTTACTAATAAATTCACAGTGTCAGAGGGGTCAAGACGTTTGATATGTTCATCTGGTTAGTAGGTAAGACAACGGTTGCCACAAAGACATAAAACAAGAACTTCTAACATTTTATGGTGTGTTTTCTTTCTGTTTCTTTTGTGTATCATAAAGTTGTCTAGTTAGCAAGCAGTGAGCTTGTAATGATGAGTCTCGATTGAAACACAGTCATTTCAAAAGTGAAATTGGTACTGGATGTGGTGGCGCATGCCTTTAATCCAAGCACTCAGGAGGCAGAAGCAGGCAGATCACTGTGTTCAGTACCAACCTGATCCACATGGTGAGTTCCAGAAGTTTGTCATTGCCTAAGAGACCCGAAACTATTCTAGTTTATACAAGTTATTTGATTATAAACTAAATATTTCTGTGCATTGGCAAGCATAATTCACAATGTTCTTACTTGTCAATTTTCTTACTTCTAGAATATCTGCACTTAGAGTTGCCTTCATGTGCAAACATTGTTGAGGTGATAGATTAATCCTCAAAATAAACAGGAATTGAGAAGCCCTGTGCTACATACCAGTGTGAGCAGTCCCTAACTGGGAGGGCATACTGAACAAAGGTAATAAGAGCACCATGTTTCTTGGTAGATGAATATGAAGTAAAGTTTATGAAGAATATAAATTCAATGGTGCAAGGGTATAAATTCATTTGTCCAAGGGGTAATACTCTCAGCTATCAGTTGACTGATTTGTCTACTCTGAGAACATGCACTGTGCCCATGTTCCTCCAATGAGCTCTTGAGATCCAGGAAATCAGGCAGATGAAGCATATAAAGATCCTGTGATGAGGACTCAGGACTAGAAAGAAGAAACACCACATTCTCAAGTTTAGATCCAACCAAAAAATGTCTCTCAAGGCATCTCACTTTTATAATACAAACTTCACAACTCTTCCCCCTTGAGACTTCGTTCTCCCTTCCTAAGAGTTGGATTGCTAAGGAACTGACTCTGGGTTATAATTACAATTCAATAAATAACTAATATTGTTCTGGGCAATCATTTCCATGCCTAAGTTCCTCTGTCATAGAACAAACAGAAGATAAAAACAAAATGAATTAATTTTGCTTATATTGAGTTCTTGTTTTCTATACCAATCACTCATTCAAGGCTCTGCTTCAAACTGCAAAGAATACTAATCTCATTCAGGAATAAAAATTATTTCAAAGTTCAGGAAGATTTGCCACATTACATTGGTTGCTAGGGAATCCGTGAACATGCAGCTAACTACTGTGTAGGTAGTTTAGACAAACAAGTTTGGGAGGCTCGCAGGGGACTGATTCAGTAGCTGTTTCTCTGTTCTTTCAAACTGATGACACCAGAGCTAGAAAAAAGCACAGGCTGCTAAATCTGCTGAGGTGTCCTGTGGACTCAAAAGATGGGGAAGTCAACTGTGGCAGTCCTTAAGTTTGTGGGAATTCCAAACCGACCTCTTCACACATTCCAGGCCCTGGGATGGAAGAGCATCATGAAGTGCTGAGTCTGGTTTACTGGGTGCTTCCCCAGTGGTACTTTGCTCAGTACCTTCAAGAAGAGGCAGTCTCAGGAACCAGTCTGTTCCACCACTACTCTGACCTGTCTCCTTGTAACTGTCCACATGGAAAGTTGGTAGCCATGATTTTGCATTCACTCTCTCCTCTCACCTTGTGCCTCAGCCTTTTGCATTTGCCCAGATGTATCCTCAGAGCAGAGTAAGCATCTCAGGGCTCTGCCACTCAGAACTGCCCCCCACTAGTTTTCCACTGTTTCCATTTTATACTTCAGTTGTGGAGCTAGGCTCAGTGGCTAACAGCAGAACTCCTACACATATGTTCTTGGAATCCTGAATCAAAAATGGAAAGGACAATGAGGAGTTAGGATCAGTGTGGCTGGTACTGTCACACCCAACCATGGCCCTGTGAGCAGGTCACTGCATTTGACTCAGGGAGTCAACAGAAAGCACATTTCATGGCCACAGAATTTTCTGACCATTAGGCAGAGACCCTCACCTTTAAAGTCAAATTCTTAGAATATTTGATATAGCGAGTATTTACATACTCAATCAGAACTTCTGAAAAATTTGCACATTTTCCTTATAACAACATTAGTCTTCTCTGGTACACATTATCAAGGATAATCTATGGATATACGGTGCCCTGTAGGATCTTCCTTTTTTCTTTTCTTTTTTTTTTTAATGAAAAGACTTAAGTTAGCACTGAGTGAGGGAGTGGGCCTCTATTGTAGTCTCTTAGTCCTGAGTGTGAAGAGCAAAGGTCTCTGCTATGTTTGCTCTTGAGGAAAATCATGCTGCTATTTCAGGGTGCAGTACATATGTCAGCATTCCTGGGGCATCCTAACCAACGCTACAAACTGCTTTGGCCACACTCTCCTGTGGTTCTCATGACATATCTCTCCTGTAGTGTCTGTGATCTCCCTACTTCCCACAGCACCAAGATTAACATTTAACATACACTTTCCTGAGGGCCACAGCCAATGATGGAAAGACATGTCTAGCATGGGTTGCTCAATGCCCACTTTATTCAATGAGTATAGCATAGGCTTGATTTAAGTTCCAAGTCCTGAGTCTGACTGTTAACTTGGCCCACTCTGTTATAATATTTTCTGACTAATAGCCAGTATCTCCCAAGCACAGGCCTAAGTCTGACTACATAAGTGTAACAAGCTTTCTTGTTGGAATGTTTTTAGACTGCGAGCCTGTAAATAATGACCTGCAGACTTATTATTAATTATGAAAGCTTGGCCTTAGCTTAAGCTTTTCCCCAACTAGCTCTTACTACTTAATTAAGCCATATTTTTTAAATTTATATTCTTCCAAGTGGCTGGGTTACTTCTTAGTATGGCACATCCAACTGCTGGCAAAATCCACACCTAAATTCCTCCTTCCAGTCTCTCTCTCTCTCTCTCTCTCTCTCTCTCTCTCTCTCTCTCTCTCTCTCTCTCTCTCTCTCTCTCTGGAAGTCCTGCCTATTCTCTCCTGTCTAGTTATTGACTGTTTAGCTTTTTATTAAACCAAAGAGAAAGTGCCTCAGACAGAGACAGAGACACATCTTTACAGTGTAAACGAATATTCTGCAACACTCCCCCCTTTTTGTCTAATTAAAAAGGAAAAGTTTTAATTCTTACATTGTAAACAAATATTCCACAACACATAAGTAGTTACTTTAATCCATTTTTCATGTTTTGCTACCTTACATATGAATCCATAGGAAAAAAACTTTCTGAAACTGAATATCTTTCATGGTTCTTGAAGCAATCATTTCATGTAGCTATAAAAGAGCTGGTCTATTGGAAAAGCAGAATACTTATCTGTGGATCCTCCAAAGGCCACACTTCTCTTTGAACTACACATAGTACTCATTTCTTCTTCAGAGTCTGAACTAGTTAATGCATAGAATCCTCTTGAAACAAAACTAACTTAACTAAGGGCAGTGTCTTAGTTAGGGTTTCTATTGCTGTGCAGAGACACCATGACTACAGAAACTCTTAAAAAGGAAAACATTTAACTGAGTGGCTTGCAGTTCAGAGGTTGAGTCCATTATTATCATGGCGAGACATGGCTGCATGCAGGAAGACATGATTCTGGAGAAGGAGCTGAAAGTTAATATATCTTGAGCCACAGGCAGCAGGAAGTGATCTGAGATACTGGACATGGCTTAAGCATATATGAGACTTCAGAGCCTGCCTCCACAGTGACACACTTCCTCCAACAAGGCCATATCTTGTTGCACTCCAATAAAACCACACCTCCTAATAAGTACCTTCTCCTATGAGCTTATTGGGTCAATTATATTCAAACTACCACAGGTGGCTTTTAGGAACTATTAGTTTTCTTTTTATTCTTTAGACAGGGTCTCAGGTATCCCAAGTATGTTTGAAGTCATAAAGCAGCCAAGGCTGGCCTTGAACTTGTGATCTTGCTGCCTCCACCTTCCTGTACTGGAATTGCAACATATGGGTGACATTATACTCAGCCTCCAGTTACTATTTCTGTTAGTTTGCCAATAATATTTATTTATGCATATGATGTAATATATACATTATATGCACACATATACATACACAAAAATATGCAATGCTATACACCTTGTATATAATATAAAGACTAGGCATATATAAGAGTGTGTGATACACACACACACACACACACACACACACACACACACACACTCCAAGGGCAAGCAAAAACAAAACAGACATTCCTAAAGACTTTTTAAGCTGAGTCTCCAGATGCAAGTTATAACATAACATACACATAAAGTCAGTTCTTTTTCTTCTCCTGCTAGGCTGTGAGATATTTTAGAAAAGTGACCTTAACATTCAAAACAGCCTAGCCAAGTGCCTGACAGATTTGGATATGAATTTTACTGTTTTATACTAAACTGGACTAAACTGAAGCACAGGGAAGTTGATGAATCAGAGAACAACCGTCAGGAGTCAGTTTTCCTCTTCCACTACCTTGGGAAAGATCACTCTTGTTCCTTCTGCTACACTGGGTGTCCAAGCTAGCCCACTGCCAATTTTCACTGACCCACAGCTCTAGGATAACTGGACTATGAGTGTCACAACTGCTCTCTTTTCAACACCAGCTTTGGGGGTTCTGAGGGTCCAATGCAGGTTATTGGATTCGTACGGCAAGTGTTTTTACCTGCTGAGCTGTGTCACCAGAACCCCCAGGTCATAACATTGCTCAACAACATTAGAATCTTTGTACTTAGAATGAGTTGAATTAAGAATAAACAAAGCCTGAATCTACCAGGTTGAACTCAATCCCCAGGGGAGTCCTTGCCCTGAAGGAGATGGGAATGGGGAGTGGACTGGGGGGAAGGGGGGTGGGGTGGGGGCGGGGAGAGAACAAGGGAATCCGTGGCTGATATGGAAAATTAAATTAAATTATAAAATAAAATAATAAACAAAGCCAAGCTCCAAAGAAAGTGCTGTGTGCATTGTTTGTCCATAAGAGACATGACAAAATCATAGCCAGAGCTATGTAGAACTCATAACATGGTTTGAGCATCTTGCTTCCCATACAGTGGTTAGTGATGCGTGGTGACAGAACTTGCATGCTCTACAGTTTAAGAAGGGAGGAACCAAGCTGGGCTGGTAACAGAATAAGAATCACAGAAATGCTTCTTGTTTCTGAAGTTTAAAAGTCTTAGAGGAAAAAGAACTTTAAAAAAAAGCAATCCTAGTTAATCTCCAACATATGATAAATTGAGAGCTTGGACACTATTTAGATCATTATATCACTTTAGAGGATTCAGAGAAATTATTAAGACGACGTTCATTAAAGTCTCCATTATTGCTTTACACAGTAAAACAAATTAAACAAAACTGATGGGACCAAAGCAATTTAAATATCATCTTGGATTTTTTCTTGAGAGTAAAAATTGATGAGGCTAAGTTAGACAAAGTCATAAATACCAAATGACAGAGGAATTATACATAAAGTGGCAGGGATGGTGTGAAATATGAGCATAAAAGATAATAAGTTTCAAGAGGAAAAACTATTAAGCCAAGACAGCCCAGAAAAGCAAAGAAGACCGTGGCTATGGGGAGAAAGAACTGGGGAGGGCAGAAGCCAGTTTTTGATGAATGGGAGGAACATGTAAATTACATGCAAATTCATGGTACATTGAGGAAGATGAGTGATTTAAACAGAGACATCATAATTTTAAAAGGAGATAATGAAATGAAGAGTTTTCTTACTTAATTATGTAGAGTTTATCTTTGAGGTATAGTTTTTGATGCTGGACATCTATTTCATTATCATGAAAGAGAGAACATTTTTATTAGAAATAAGGATATGGTTCATGAGATATCTATTCTAGCCACAGGGGGTATTGCCCTGTCTTTTAGATGTGTTTTAAATAATTTCATTAGAAGTTCCTAGACAGCATAGCTGGAAGACAGTGTGTTTCACACATTTGGAAGGATTATTTTCTTTCACTTTCAAAAATATGTCTCAACAACTCTGATGGAACCACCTCAGAGCATATCATCTGGTACGGTCTGAGTTCGTGTTCTTGACTTTGAGTCTCACTGGGATGGCAGTGAGCTCGTTCATGGTGAGGCTGGGGGCAGAGCGAGAGAGTCCAGTTTGGACACTTTCCTCTGCTGAGTCTTTGCTTAGCCTGAAGTATTATATTTTACTTTTATTCACTGAACAACTTTGAAGACAATGTTAGTATTTTAACTAATTTTTGATGCACTATAGAACACAGATTTATGTAAATACTTTGTTTGTTGCGATGTTATTTCTGAGAGCTATGACAGAAGCCATTTGTGCAGAAAAGCTAATGCACCAACACAGTTGGGCACAACAGCAGCCCCTGCAGTGACATTTCTGTATCAAAGGGATCACCTTTATAGGGAACCTTTACTTCCATATGCATGATGAGTTCTTGTAAAGAGTAGAGGTGACATTTACATCTAAACAAAAACATTTCCTAGAAATTGTTCTTAAAAGAGAATATAAGATACACTTTTAAAAACTTAAGTTTTGAAATTTAACTGTTCAGGTCAGAGTAAATTTTCAAGCTCCTAGTCAATATATATTATGTCCTTGTGAAATTTTTTGAGTCCTGCCTACATTCCGCTTTACATAGTTCAATATGCAGTTTATGGTGACCCAAAACTACCCTCTGTTTTCAAATTTCCCACCCAAAGACAAAAACAGAACTATACTTATCTTTCCTTGAGGTCAGTTCTGGGGGAGCTTCCCCAGAGAGAGCAGCCTCGGTTAATAACTTTGGCTGGCTGCTCTGATGACACCCTGTATTTTTGTGCACTTCTAGTCACACATTGGTGGGACAATTTTCTGTCTTATCATCAATAATGTGGAATATTGATGCAAGATCCCTCATGTCTATCAAAAACTGACACATAATAAATATTTGAAATACATTTGACTTTTTGAAGTCAGAGTGTATAGCATTGTCTTTTGAATTCATCTATTTCACACGACCTTGTGTTTGAAGGAATTCTATAAATTCGTTTTCTAGGCCCCAAACTTTACATTGAAAATAACTTTGTCTTTTCAAAAATATATACGCTGCTTTGACTTCCTCTGGAAAAGATTAAAGTGATGTATTCCCACTCTCTCATGCTTCATGTAGATGGGCTCTCTAAAACCTGGTAGATTTAATTGTACATGGACTGAGAAAGGTAGGGTCCACATCTTTACATTGGTCCTTTTCTTTATTCCCTTCATAAATGTAGCACTTTTAGACCATCATACTCCACAATTGTAATATTCTTATAAATCTATCATTTACTGTGACTATCTCTTTTACTAAGTACTCTCTACTAACAAAAATATTCTATCACTAGGGAAAAAATAACTAGCTAGTCAACAAGGCAATAGTTAATATTTAAAAGAATGGGAATGGATCATTTCTGTAACATTATGTGAACTGTGAAACTCATCATGTTCACAGAACACTGAAAACTGAAATAATCAGATTTTACATGCAAACCATTTTAGAATGAAGCTCAAAACCTGAACTGTGGGCAGAACATGGAATAGGTCTTTCCTCTAAGGTATTTGCCAAAAGCAACTTTGGGACATCCATTCTGAGAAATTAGAGAGCACACAGAACTCTGGGTTTGCATATTCTCACAGGGGAACTTTTAAGCATTCAACTGATCTTCCAAAAACTATGTCTCAAGCACAGATCATCCAGAAGTAAACCTGTTATCCTTTATTCCAACCAAAAGGTATTATGGTACATGCTGCCTTGGTGTAGAGGTCAGGAAAAAAAAGGAAAAGGTAAAAGAAGGACCCTGAGAAATCATTAGTACAATTATAGTCATTATGGAGTCTCCCACACAGCTGTCAAGTACTTGGTGGGCCAGAAAGTATGTCAGGTTTAAATTAGTCTAACATTGTTAATAAGGAGCCATGCCTCTCTAGTCTCCAGATAGAAGCAAATCCAAAGTCCTTGTGGGCTGGCACGTTTATCTCCGGCCATACAGAACTTCTAGACTATGATGTACCAAGGGCAATGAACTTGAACACACGGCCAGCTGTTTGAGAAAGTAAGGTGCCAAGGTGCCACGTGTCAAGGTTCCACCTCCATATGCAGACACATGCTGGCTTCTGAGCACGGAACGACCCAGTGAAGTTTCTAACACAATGGTGATCACTCACAAGGTTTAAAAGGAAGTAAGACAGATGCACGCGTGTGTGTGTGTGCATGCGTGCGTGCGTGCGTGCGTGCGTGTGCAAGGAGCAGATGTTTATGTGCACTGAGTGGTAGAGTCTAAAAAGGGACACAGCAGATGTATATGAAAACCCCAGGGACTTGTGATGGCTCAGTCTGTAATGTGCTCACCTCTGACGCATGGACACTTGAGTTTGATCACTAGAATTCATATATAAAAGTGTTAATCAGTGGCCTTCTTGTAATCCCAGAACTGCGGAGGTGGAGACAGGAGAACTTTTTGGGGTTGCTGACCAGCCAGACTGGTGTTACCAGCAAACTCCATGCTAACACTGAGACACTGTCTCACAGGAGGCACAGTGTTCCCAAGATTGTCCTCTGGCTTCTAAACACATTTGTACATAAACGTGAACATATACTTACATGCATATAAGTACAAAATCTTGTGAGTTAAATGACCACCCTACTTTGGCAGAATACATCCATGAACTACCTCCAATAGGGAAAATTACATTTTTATTTCAAATTCCATGTGTAATTTCAGCCTGGAAAAGAAGAAACACATTCTCCAAAACTGTTTGCCAACTTAATAAGAATGACTTTTTCCTTTAAGTGTTATATATATGAAATTTTAGAGACCAAAGAAAATTATTTTAAAATTATCATTTAATTTTAATTGTGAAAAATTTCAATAAAAATTAAAAATTCTAATTAAAAAATTAAAGTCTCATCTTCCTCAAACACCTTATCTAATATTCTGAATATTTCATGGACTAAAAAAATAACTATATTGATTTTACTGTAATTCACACATGCATGTGCATTGGACACCTGTTATTCCTGATTCCTTTCTTCAACAAACTTATTAGCAGTCTGTGCCATTATGATGGTATGTTTTGTGCACTTCTCAGAATAAATAATGTAAAGAGATCATTCAAATGCATATTCAGTGGGAAGCCATCTGGCTTCATGTGAATTTATGAATATTTTAGCCTTTTTAGCTAGGCAAAAGTGAAATCTGGCACTAGGGATTATCATGTAGATTTGTGACAGTATTAGAAAATATTGCTTCTCTAAGTCAGTGATTGACACATTTACTAAAGTATGATTTTCTCTGTTATTGTAGATTGAGTCCACTAAAATGTGGATGGTATTACATGATTATTGTGAGTCATCAACGTTCAGCTTATAGTATAAGGACAGGCTTTTTAAAGAAAATAGCTCCACATAGCCCTGTATCTTGGAACTGGGCTGGGCTTTGAAAGCTGTGATGGACATTGTGACACGACACCCAGGTCCTTCCATAGTGGCCGTGCCCCTAGCTGCTGCCATGCTATTGGAAGATGGGCTTCAGTGTGAGCCCCATCCAGGTGGCCTCAGCCACACAGAGTTCCTTGCCCGGTGTCCCCCTTCCCCATGTGTCCTTATAGAGGTATGCCATATGGGTCATGGTCTCTACGGTTTAGTCTTGTAGAAGAGCTCCTTCTGTGATAAGCCAATCAGGACTGTTATTCCAACTCTCCTTTTCATATGGGCAGTCCTGTTCAATGTCTTGTGTGGCATTAATTCTGAGGGCATTCCTTAAGAACTGTGCTGTATTATAACATTTAAACATATGTCTCAGATATTGCTTTTCAGGAATTGTTGCCTACCATCATTATATATTTCTATTTCTTACATAAAACAAGACTATCCTAGGAAAAGTATTGGTACATTTGTCCAAAAGTATTGTCCATTTTACTTAGATATTTCTTGTATTGTAGTTATTTTAAGAGTCAGGCATGGTGGCATACACCCTTAATTGCATTACCTGGGAGGCAGTGATAACAGATCCCTTGGACTTTGAGATCATCCTGGTTTACACAATGAATTCCAAGCCAGACAGGGATACACAGGGAGACTTAAAAAAGAAAAACAAAGTTGTCCTAGAATTTAACAAGCTTCACTCTTAGACAAAGTTCTTGAAATACTATTGACTTTTCCTTGAAAAATCTAGGACAATATAAAGTCTCTTACTCACTTTGCTTGTAAGGAATTAGTGGGAATAAACGAAGTCCTTGGGAATAAAGGAAATACAATTGTGGTGCATGTTCACACTTCAAAAATTATATTTTAATACTGACTTACACATTGATACCTATAAACAGTGATGTGACAACCATTCATAGATATCAGATTGAATATCTTAAAGTGATTGTGGATATAGAAATCCAAACATGGGGAACTGTTGTTACTTTTCTGTGATACCAGGTAAATATGACTAATGACTTTGAGAAAGACTCAGTAGTCTGTCCTACCTAGCAGTCACCTGGAGAATGATGCTAGGAAAGAAGCATCCAGTTAAGACAAACGTGTGATGACACCCAATGAGACAGGCTACTGTGATCAGTAGGCACTAGGAAGTTCAGAGGGAGTTCAGAATAGCTGTGGTTGTGTAAGGTAGGCTGTATTAGTAACTTTTTTGTTGCTTCAATAAAACACTATGACCAAGGCAATATATAGAAGAATGTATTTGGGCTTATGATTCCAAAGGATTAAAAGTCCACCATGACAAGGGGACATGGTAGAAAGCAGCAAGTATGATGGCAAAGAATAGGAAGCCAAGGGTTCATATCTTGAAACACAAACGTGAAGCAGGGAGAGCGAACTGCAGATGCTGTCACTGTTTCACTGCCTCCAGTGGCCCTGCTGGTAGCCAATGGTCATACCAGAGGTACAACAGATGGCAATTGAAGTTTAGGTGTCAGTCCACCAGAAGAATATCTCTCTGATGGATCTGTCTTGTTCAAGCGAGGCTTACAAGAATGTAGACTCCAGAATGTCTTTTGCTTCTGCTGTACCTTTGGTATCTGATATTATGTATATGGTGTGGGAGTCTTCCACTGTCTTATTGTAATGTGTTTATCTCATGAATACGTCTCATCTACTGGGCATATTTATATCTGTGGATTGTCAGGAAGATGCTGTATAAATTTTGACACATTCAGGGCCTATTGAGTTCCACTAAGGAGCTACTTTGATCACAGCTTAGATTTATGATTTAGGAAAACACTTTAGTACAGACTGGCTTAAATTCCTTTAATCTTTATGCTGAGAATTGCAGTTACAGGTTTCTTATACATCATTTGGTGAAACAAAGCTTCAAAAGAGCTTTAGATTAGTCCAGGTGCCTTGTTATCACAAGGACACACAACTGAGCTGCCTGGCTATATTGTAAATACAAAGACAGCCCAATTATTGCTAGCTGGTAAATGATTAATTCCTTACAGCCATTCCTGACTTCAAATTGTAAAAATAAATTCTGACTAGTCAAGGCTACAGAAGATAATTCAACTCTGTAGCCACAAATGAGGGCTACAGATGATCTTGGATAATTTGAACTCTTATCTTGCCTGATATAATTGGTTGAGATATATAAACTGAAAAAAAAAAGACCTGAATGGGTGGAGCAATGAGAACGAACAACATGAATGCAACAGCACAATGGAAGCCAACATGAGACAATAAAGTAAACACCAAGAGAGAGTGTGTGAGGTTATTCCCTATTCCCTAAAAATTTCTCACGTAGAAAAAGTTTAGTTTCACGACTATGGGCATTCTCTTTAAGCTCTGATGCAGCCTGGAGCTGGTTTCCTAAGACTGCAATAACATACTTTTTCCAATGAGGCTACCTTTACAACCCAAACTTCCTCCAAACACCATCACCAACTGGGAATTGTCCAGCAACATTAGTCGGTGGGGGATGTTCTCATTCAGGCCACCATAGGGACTAACCACCTGAACCATGCTGGAGAGTGAATAGGAGATCAAATCATCTACCCCAGGGGTTTTAGTGTAAGGTGTGCACAGAAATAGTTGCTGGCGAATTGAGAAAGAGGATTGTTATTATTAAATTGGAAAATACCAAATTTGTGGGATTGTGAGACGATGCCAGTAGTGTGGGAAAAGCACAGTGCACAGGTGGGAGAAGTGGTGTCCTTGCTCACACGAATGAAATGTAACCAAGAAATTGCCATATTCAATTGAACATTATTGTTAAGTTATGGTTTGGGAAAATATGCATTAACAATTCAAATTTGAGGATAAGTTCAGGAGTTATGTGATATATTTGTAGAACTAATTTCAGAAGTTGTAGCTTCTCTGATGTCTCTGGTAAACTGTAACATTTGTTATTTGGCACTGCAGCCCTGTGATATTTCTTACACCAAGGGAGTAGGTGATAAAATGTCTCAAACTCAGTTGATAAGAGTAAGCTTTCATAGTTTTTATTGTTTAAGATTTTTCTCCCTATGATTGTACTCATGAGATCCATTTAATTCAGCCCAAGGTCCTTCTGTCACAATAGAGATTATCATCCATCATGAAACAGAGCAAGTTACCTAGAAAGAGTTTACATACTGATGGGAACAATCAAACCATGACCACACAAACACATCTTTGCACTAGTCTGCTAGGTTGAATACATCATCTGAGAGCAAGGAGCCGCACCTAAGGAAAGGGGACCTTGTTTAAAAAAAGTCCTTTGGTTCTGTTGAGGATCCCTTCAAGTCTGGATGTGTGATGGTAAGCCTAAATCAGTGGTTCTCAACCTTCCTAATGCTGGGAGCACCATTTAATACCATTCCTCCTGTTGTGATGACCCCGACCATAAAACTATTTTGTTGCTATTTAGGGACTGTAATTTTACTACTATTATGAATTACATTGTAAATATTTGATATGTAGGATATTTGATATGTGGTCATGAAAAGAGTCATGACCCACAGGTTGAGAACCACTGGTCTAAAGGGTTATGAGCAAACAGGACTGTGGAATTTATTAGTATCAGAACAATTTAGGTTCCAAGAGATATTAGATGTGTTCATATTTAGTTAAGAGGATTTGTTATATGAATCCACGAGAATCTGTTAAAGGATCTTAGGAATTTATTAAGATATAAAATGGGGATGATATACTCATGGATACAAAAATGAAATAAACACCACCGCTTAATCAGTTGTCATTGTCCTCCATTCTGCCCAAGGATGATGGGAACCCACCATCTGGTCTCTGACCACTCAAGAGAGTGTGAGTGTACCCCCTCCTCAGTTTTAACCAGTCATGTACCCAGAAAGGGCCATGCCAGTCAAGTCAGATAGTCCAAAGGTCATTGGTTGAATGGAACAAATTCCCACAACACTTGCCCTTTTTTATCTATATAAAGATATTCTAAACCTAAACCAAACTATATACAATAAGAACAATTATCAAATATTGTCCAGGAGAAATAAAGGATAATAACATAAACAAACGTGGAACTACAACCAACACAAACAACATCAAGCAAGAAACACATATTAAAAATGTCCAGACTAAGGGCAATTGGCAAATTACAGAGATTACTCCAATAGTTGTCCTATCCTGAAGGGTCTAAATCTTGTACCTGATATGTTCTTAGCTAAGATATGAGAATGTTGTAACTGTAACTATCTAGGTTTTAACCCCATCAAAGACCTAAGAAGGAAAACGATATTACCTGAGTAAGCAGAAAGTGCAAAGAAACAATTTCTGAAGTATGTAAGAAATGACAGAAACAGTTGGCTGCCTGGACAGTCATCCATTGTTTCTCTGCATGTTGGGGAATTTAATATTGGCTATAGGACTCGAATATCTGACAGACCATTTTCAGAAGCAGGAGTATTTAAAAGACTGTCTCACCCTGTCTTGGCAAGGTTCATCAATCACCTTTCCTTGTGCCCTGCTCATCTGGATTGGACAGCATGCTTAATGTCAGTAGTTGAGGCAAGGCCAGTTCTTTGCTCAACAGGCCATTTTTGCAGAGAAGACCAATTCCATATGGAGTGTCTTCGATGCCCAACATCCTCTCAGGAGTAGATCAGTGCTGCAAGGAGCAATGATGTCTTATGTCAACAAAATTCTAAGTTACTAAAATATTTAAATGCAATATTCTCTAGGTCTATGAAGTGTTTGAAGATTACCTTTCATCTGAAAAATATCTCTGTTCATCGAGAAAATCTAATTATCATGACTATAAGTTTGACAAACAAGGGTGACTATTAACCTGTAACTCTTATCAACCTATATAACTTAAAGACTAATGTGTCACATAATAAAATTAAACAATTTGTAAATAGATGTACAGTATAAAGACAATGACCTCAAATTTGACAATATACAAAAATATCTTAATCAGAGATAGAAATGTATAGTTCAATATGACAAAATATTCGTAATTTATATCAATATACAAAATATCCTAAACAGAAGCAGAACATACATGCAATATGACAAATATAATTTTACATTTGTATCAATATACAAAACTATTTGAACAGAACATATATAAAATATGACAAATATAGTTTTGAAATTGTATCAATATGCAAATTATCTTTAATAGGAATAGAAAAAAATTTACATTTGTATCAATATATAAGAATCCGTACCAATGCAAATTATCTAAAACTGATAGTTGCTAGATTAGTTTACAAGTAGATACAACAATCTACCTTATTATCCTATCCTATCAATTCCCATTTTCTTTTCTAAAAGAGATTCCTGAGTCTAAACTTTATTCTTCCATCCCAAGCCCAATTAAAATTTATAACCAATGCCTTATAGATGACAATTATCCATAATCCTGAGAAAACAAAATCATGTTGGGAGAAGGGGTGTAATTTTCTTAGAATTGCTTCCATCTGTCTAGGGAGTGACAACATCTCTGTGGGATTCTAAAAAAATTAGAACAATGGTTAAATCTCATAAGGACTAGCTGTAACAATTGTAGCCAGTCTCAGAGAAAGGGGTAAAGCTCATCTAAAGTCCTGGCTAGAAATGTAAGATGGTGGACCATCTTAGCCAGCCATCTTGGAACTGTCCTGAACAGTTTACAGTCCAACGCTGATCTTTGTGTGGTGTTTATTGACTTAATGGCATCATTATGAACCAGGTAGAATCATTGCTGTGGGGCCCCATCATTCTTCTGGAGACTTCAGAGATCATGGTTAGGAAAATTTATTATTCACCGTGGAAAACTTAAACATTATTAATATCAAAACAGAAAGTTCAAATTTTAAGATAGTAATTATATATATAAAGAAAAGTTCTAAAGACTCAAAAATAAGTATGGCGAGAACGATAATTGTGACAATAGTCCCTAGATTTTTGGTTTTCTTCTGTCCCACACCAGGTAACTCTTCTGATATGATACAGAAACTCTTAATCTTTTCTTTTCTTTTAACAATGTGCTTGGATTTAGAAAGGGAGAGAGCCATATTCCAACTCTAAATTCAGCCTTAATTAGGATTCAACTTTTTTGAGAAGTAAAAAGATGTTTAGGTAGTGAGCTTTTATCCCAATGAGAATATTGGTACCATTAGGTCAGATTTTTATTTGCTTGGTAATTTTTTTAGATAGCTTTTCCTTATTCTTTAGATGTCTTGATGTCCAAGGTCTTTTGACTTCTTGAAGATAGTTATTTCTATTTTCCTATAAAGACAAAAACAGAACCCTACCCTGGCCCTTGTTACTTGAATCCAAGAGAGTCTGTTAAAGGTTCTTAGGAATTTATTAAGATATAAAATGGGGATGATACACTCACGGATACAGAATGAAATAAACACAGCCACTTATCCGGCTATCATTGTCATACATTCTGCCCAGGGGTGATGGGAACCTACTGTCCAGTCTCTGACCATGCAAGATTGTGAGTTCATGTCCTCTCCTTAGTTTTAACCAGTCATGTACTCAGAAAGGGCCATGCCTATCAGGCCAGATAGTCCAAAGGTCATTAGTTGAATGGAATGAATTCCCACAACAAGAATTAGCCAAGGAAAGAGAGAGGAATTTTCAAGGAAAAAAAATTGGAATTCAGTAAAATAGCCAGTGAATATACTCTTGATAATAAGGGTGTTGAAGGATTCCCAAGAACTATTATTAGTGCTTTATTATTCTTTCTGGTACATAGCTTTTTCTCTACTGCCACTTTATTCTGCAGCTTGAATAATTCTCAGTAATTTGCTGAATATGTAATTTGTGTAAAGATGGTTTATTTTCTTAAGAAAATGGGAAATATGAAAGAGTGTTCCAGACTCATGCACACTTAAAAATAGACAGAGGAGTCACAAAACTGTGACAGGACCATTTGCCAAGTCCCTGAAGACCCAGATCATTACAAAGAAAAGTGTGTTTATAGTTATGGTTTGTGTGAAGATACATGTGGCAAGAATTTCATAGACATTTGGGAGATCTTGACATCCATGGATTTTAGTATAATCGAAGGTAATGTTTCTTGTATCTAACAACATTCCAGCTAGCCTGCAAACAGAAAAGACATGTGCATGGGAAAAGACATTTTACACTATCAACAGGCATGAGTGCACAGGGAATTAACACACTATGTTAGAGACTGGTATGAATCTCTATTCTTAAAGGCAATCTTGAACAGAGAAAAGTGGGAATTAATGGCAGATTGAATCAGCAAAGTTGATGTATTTTTCTTTTCAGTGTCCAATGCAACTCAATAAAAATCTTCTACAGTATTTCCCTTTGTAATCTCTCTATTCTTTTATTTTCATGCACCAATTATAAAAGTTCAATAATTTTATTATTATTATGTAGAAGGGATTATATTACTTATAAAAAAGACTTTAATTAGATTTGGTCATGAACATAGCTCAGTAATAGAGAAAACTGATTAGAGTTTGGTTGTGCTTTCAACACATAGTAGACTCCCTAGAGAACTGGATGAAATGGCTGCAAGAAAGTGTATCAGCCATGGGTGAAGCCTAGGATTTGCTTTGAGCAATTCTGTGGATGGTTGGATAATTTAAGTAGATTGAAAAGTCTTTGGAATAAATATGACAAAGAAGAGTATAACCAGAGCCCGTTCTCTGTCCCACCCCACTATGTGGCCCTTCCCAAGTTATCATTCAGAAGCTTATATTATTTATACAAGTTTGACCAATGGCTCAGGCTTATTAGTAGCTAGCTTTTACATTTAAATTAACCCGTATTTCTTATCTATGCTTTGCCACATGGTTTGTGACTTGTTACCTCATTTTCTACACATCTTGCTTCCTTAGTGGCTAGCTGGCAACTCCCTGACTCTACCCTTTCTCTTCGTAGAATCCTTCTAGTCTGGCTTTTGCACTCAATCTCTTCCTGCCCAGCTACCAGCCAATCAGCTTTATTATTAACAATGAGCATAATCCACAGCATTTCCCTCTTTTTGTTTAATTAAAAAGAAAGTTTTTAACTTTAACATATTAAAATTATATACATAAAAATAGTTATCAAGTAAGAATTCCAGCTACTGTGGGGCATACATGGGCTGCAAAGAGGGTGCCGAGAAAAAGACAAATACAGCTTAAGCTTTAAGCTGTTTGTGCAGAGAGTGGATACAAATGGTGCTAGAGGAAGTTAGTTTAAGCTGTTTGTGCAGAGAATAGATACAAAGGATGGCTAAGAGGAAGTTATCTTGGGTTGTTTGTATGGAGATTAGAGAGGAATGGTGAGGAAGAAAGTTAGCTAAAGTTATTTATGCTAAGATAAGGTACTAAAAACAGGAGATGATGTCAGGGCATAAACAACTTATAAATAGGATGACCTTTAAAATGATTGGTTGGTTCCTTCACCCCTTCCTAGGGTTTTGAGGTTTTCTGGTATAAAAGAGACTTACTGCTTATCAATAAACGAGTTCTTGCTTGACCTGACTCCCCACTGCCTCTGATTGTTTCTGGGTAAGAGGGAATCTGGGGAACGGGCAAGCAGTGTGCACTTACCTTTCCTCGGTTCCAGGCCACCTCTTCACAGGTGACCTAAGTTCCTGGTGGGGCAAGTCCCCACAAGCTACAATATCCAGTCTATTTGTATTTGGAAAATTAGAGAAAATACTCTATCATCATCTATCCTGCCTTTGAGAGTCTAAATCTTATATCTAATTTACCTTCTATTGTAACTAAGGTAAACTATAATTGTATATATCTAGTCTTCAATTTCATCGAAGACCCTAGAAGGATATAATATTACCTGAGTGAACAGGAAGTGAATTGCAAACAACTTGCAAAATGACGGAGACAGCTGGCTGCCTGGACAGTCATCCAAAGTTCTTCTGTAATGTCGGGGCATTCATCTTCAGGCTACATGCCTAGAGTATCTGGCAAACTTTTTATTGAGACAGGAAATTTGAAGGACAGTCCTGTCTTGTATTGGCAAAGTTTATCAGCTTTCCTTTGTGTCCTACAGGATGTCTGGCAGATTCTTCTGTGAAGCAGGAATGCTGAAGGACCATCCCACCTTGTGTTGGTGAAGTTCAGAGGTCACTTTCCTGTGGGTCCTGCACGTTCAATTTATGTAACAAACTGTTAAGCAGTCCAGGAAAGAGCAATTTCTTGCCTAAATTGGTACTCTTGCCACATTGAAAGTAAATGCCCTAAGGAGTTTCTTCAATGCCCATCATCCTCTTTGAAGTAATTGATGCTGCCAGGAGCAAACATATTTCATTGTCAAGGTAAGTCTAAGTTTTTAAAACATTTTAAATGCCATATTCTATAGGTCTTCAAAGTGTTTGAGGATTGCCTATCTAATTGAAATAGTCTCTGTATACCTAGAAAATCTAATATGGCTGTAAGTTTGACTATTACAGATGACTTTTATCTATATTTTTTAATTATACACTGTATTTTTAAATGAGCTGCATAAACATAATACCTTAAACAAGAGTAGAAATATGCATACAGTATAACAAAATTGACTTTAAATTTGTATCAATAAACTAAAATACATACCAATATAAAATATGTAAGATTAATAGTTGTTTTCTTTAATAATGTAGATTCAATAATCTACCCTTTTTTCTTTATAATAACCTACCATTTTCCCAATCATTTCTCTATCATATTCCCCTTTCTTCATTAGGAAGAGATTGACTCTAACCAATAACAATTTATTACCAATTCTCCTTAAATGAAAACAAACAGTCATAAACAGTATTTTGAGAATTTGGGCATAGTTCTCTACACTACTACTTCCTGTTGACTGGGAGAACTGGTAATCTTAAGGGGAACCTTAGAAAATTTAGAATTATGGTCAAGTTCTGACTGGGATGTTTTGTGCAGCTGATCCATCTGTCTCAGCTAGCAGCCTTGAAGCTGTTTTGGATGCAAAATTCAGAAGAAACTGTAACAGAGGTGTTAATACATTTGATCATTTGGGCCACCCATTTTTATTGGTGTCTGGTTTTCTTGTTCTGAAAATACACAAACTTTTAAAGGTAGCATATATGTCTGCATTAATACAAATATAAACTGTGTATTGTACCTAAGCCAGCCAAAGATATTTTTTGTGTTGTGTTTGAGTTGGTAAAATGTATGTTACATGTCTTGTAGTTATGTTAGGTTTATTTTTCCATGTTTGTGGTGAGGATTTCAGGGGGTCTTCCTTGGCCAAACCTGACTTTTTAAAATTTGACATGAATCCATAGCCTCTCATTTCCTGCAGAAAGAAAACAGAATCTCTTTTCCAAAGTAAATATCTTCTGACTTAAACCTTGGAATCAAGATATTACCAAAATATACAGGTTGTTTTAATCTAGTAGTCTCTACAATCAAATGTCTCATATGAGTCAAAAATCCCAAAGACAGCATAGTGATATATATAATCCAGACTCTCTGTGTATTCTCCATTTTTATATGGCTTATTTTATTTATATTATTTTATTCCCCTTTCTAAGGACTTTATTTTATCATTTTAAATTTATATTTTTAGTTTAAGGTTGCATATTTTTTTTCTCACAAGCCTATGAACATTTTCAAAACACATTGTAGCCCATTTAGAGGTTTTCTCTGTCTGAATTTGTCTTTACTGTGTAACTGTAATCCTCTTTGTCTGTATGAGCAAAAGCTAAATCCACCATGTAGCATGCTGTGTGGCTTGGGGATGCCTCTATAACTCAAACCTGCATGCTGTGAAACTACCATGCTGTAGCTCAAGCCCATATGCCATGGTGTCTCTGTAATGAGGTCCATATGAAAGACATAACTAGGAAGCTGTTTTGGGCTCTATTTAGGTATTCTAGGAGCCCCTCCTCCCCTTTTTAAAGCTTTATCAGGCTTTATACAGATGTATGGGCAGCACATTGGGGATCATATATAATTGGAGGCCTTTCTCTGTTATGCCCTGTTCTGAAGTCCTTCCCAAATTGTCATTCAGAGGTTTATATTAATTATAAATATTTGGCCAGGGGTCAGGTGTATTACTAGCTAATTCTTACATTTAAATTAATCCACACTTCTTATCTATGCTTTGCCATGTGGTTTGTGGCTTGTTACCTCATTTTCTTCATATCTTGCTTCCTCAGCTGCTGGTTGGTTTGCATATACTCTGACTCTGCCTTTCCTCTTCCCAGAATTCTCTTAGTCTGGCTCTTGTGCTCAGTCTCTTCCTACCCACCTATTGACCAGTCAGCTTTATAATTAACAATGAGGATAATCCACAGCAGAAGAGAGTTATATAAATGGAGAAAGGCTATTTTAATTTTTCCAAGGAGAAAAGGAAATGGTCAGAGAAGTGTCTATCTAAATCTAAAGTTTGATATTAGATATGTTATGTTGGCTAGGAGACAACTTTTAAAATGTGCACGAAATACATAAATAAACATATCCTGAGGAAATGGCAGGGCTGATTTTTTTTTATTATAGATCATTTATTAGTGGTGTGTGTGTGTGTGTGTGTGTGTGTGTGTATGTGTATGTGTGTGTGTGTGTAAGTATGCGGGTGTCACATGTGTGTATAGGACAGAGGACAGCTTGGGGGAATCAATTTTCTTCTTCTACCATGGGTTCAAAGTATAAGACTCAAATCCTCAGGCATGCATAGCATATGATAGCATGATTATAGTCTAGAGTAGCATGAAGAAGCCTGAATAACTCTTCACAAGTCAGTACTTCTTGTTGAGTTTTTGATTACACAGTATGAAGATATGTCTCTGTCCTTCCTTGCCTGCCTATGGCACCTTCTTATTGGTTTAATAGTGAGCTGAAGGGCCAATAGTTGGGCAGGAAAGGATAGGAGGGACTTCTGCAGAGAAAGAGAGGAATTTTGAGAAAGAATCTGAGAAGCAGGGGATTCTCCAGCCAGACACTGAGGAAATCAGATGTACTGTACTGAGGAGAGATAATGAGCCATGTGGCAGAATGTTGGTGAATATAAATGGATTAATTTAAGTTTTAAGAGATAGGTGGGAACAAGCCTAAACTAAGGCTAAGTTTTCATACTTAATTAGAAGGCCCCATGTCATTATTTGGGAGCTAGCAGTCCAAGGAAAGAACCGTTACTTCTTTATTTTTGGCATCCAAAGTGGAGGCTCCTTTTAAGCATACCCAAGAGGAGTTCCTAGGGCAGTTAGGTCACTGTAGACATGATTGGCTTAAGCAAGTAGCAGTTATGTTAGTACATTCCTGATTGACTAGGGCTAGCAAGGCCTGGCTCGGACTGTAGCTTTTCCATTTTGGAGCAGTCACAGACAAGTCCCAGGCTCTGTCCTTATTTGGTTGTTAACTTGGGCTCCTGTGAGGCTGTGGGGGAGGGCTGGCTCAGGCCTGTGAGTTGCTGTCAGGGGTGTCAAAGATTTATTTTGTTTGCATCTTCCTCAGAAAGGACCTGCTCAATTTCAAGAAGCAGAAACTGAAGCCTAATTCTTTGCTGAGTTATTTGGAGCCTGTCATGACATTTGCCTAGAATTCTCAAGGATCATCAGTTGATTTGTGCACATTGCACACTCCGAATTTGTGTTAATACAGACCTATTTCCTTTAAAATTTGTGTGTTTCCAGAAAAAAGGAACCAGACAACAATTAAGACAAGTAGCCCAGTTGATCCAGCTTCTCAGAATACCTTTGCTGCAGTTTCCTCAAAAATCTGCATCCAGAACAACTTCAAAGTCATTAATTAAGATGCTCCAGCCCCCACTGACTACTCCAGTCAGGACTTCAGTTAAGTCCTACACTTTCTCATTACACACAGATTAGATACCAAATGATACAGCTAGCTCTCCCTTGACAATTATTCCAAATTTTTCAGGGTCCTCTGAGGATGCTGCCCCACCCCCAGACAACAGGAAGTAATTTTAAAAACATAATGCCCACATTCCCATGAAGTGGGGTGGATGGTTATTGGTCATTTAGTGGTTTCTTTCTTTTCTTTTCTTTTCTTTCTTTCTTTCTTTCTCTCTCTCTCTCTCTCTCTCTCTCTCTCTCTCTCTCTCTTTCTTTCTTTCTTTCTTTCTCTCTCTCTCTCTCTCTCTCTCTTTCTTTCTTTCTTTCTCTTTTTCTCTTTCTCTTTCTTTGTTTGTTTCTTTCTTTCCTTCTTTCTTTCTTCCTTCCTTCCTTCCTCTCTTCTCTCTCTCCTTTTCTTCCCTCTATCTTTCATTTTCTCCTATCTACTTAAAAAAAGCAGGTATGTGAATAATATAAAAAAGTAGACTACTGAATCTACTTTTAAACTAAAAAGCAAGGTCTCAAATATTTTACATTGGTATGGGTTTTTATATATTGATATAAATTTAAGGTTATTTTTGTTATAACATACTGTACATATGTTTCTATTGTTTTAGGTATTGTATCTATGCAACTCACTTAAAAATGTTAAGTCCTAGTCCTTGAAAGTTATTATTACAAACTGTTTAGGATAATTAAAAAAGGCAGGTTAGTAGTTATTCATCTATAACAATCAAAATTCTGGTCATGTTAGGTATGCTTTCAAGGTTAAACAGACATATATTTTAGAAAGATATATGGTCTTCAAACACTTCACAGATCTATAGAATATGGCATTTAAGATGGCTTAATAACATAAGGCTTTTCATGACAGTGAGATACATCTGATCCTGGAAGCACAAATGTAGGTCAAAAAAGGATGATAGTCATTGAAGAACCCTTATATGGAGTTTGGTTTCAGTGTGGCAAAATTAGTCACCAGGCAAGAAACTGCCCTTGCCTTAACTGCCGACACTATGTTTTCCCAATTAGACAAGTGTATAAAGAAGGTGATTGCTAAACTTTGTCAAGACAAAGTAGGCCAGTCCTTCAAAATTCCTGCTTTACAGAAAAGTCTGTCAGATATTCTAGGCCTATAGGCCAAAGATGGATGCCCCAATACTGCAGAGGAATCTTGGACGAATGTCCAGGCAGTCAGGTGTCTCTGTTATTTCTGTAGTTTTGGAAGTTGTTTAGTCTGCATTTCCTGATTACTCAGGTAATATTTTATCCTTCTCAGGTCTCTGATATAATCGAAGACTGGATAGTTATAGTTTTATCACTTTTTTTGTTGCAGAATTCAAAAGAGAAATTCACAAAGGAGATGTAAAGTTTATAAAGGTTGAGAGACATTAAAGATTAAGTTATCTAAGAAAATGCCTTAAGTTCTAAAAAGATATTTTTAGGTTGGTACTAAAAGTTATGATAGAAAGTGATTTAGGTGCAAAATTCTGGACTCACCAAGATAGGATAGATAATAGAGTACTTTCTCTGAAGTTGCCCAATTCAAATGGACTGGAAATTGTGACTGTTTTTCTTACTTGATAATTATTCTTATTGTATATACTTGTACTGTGTTAGAGTTAAAACATTTTTTTTATTTAGATAAAAAGAGGGAAATGTTGTAGGATATTTGATTGCATTGTGTGAAGATATGTTTTTGTCCTTCCTTGCCTGTCTAAGGAACTTTCTGATTGGTTTAATAAAGAAATGAATGGCTAATAGCTGGGCAGGAAAAGATCAGAGGGACTCCTGGGGAGAGAGTGGGGAGAGACTGAGAGGCAGGGGATTCTCCAGCCAGACACTGAGGAAGTCAGATGTATAGTACCAAGACATGTAATGAGCTATGTGGCAGAATATAGATTAAATAAATGGATTATTTTAAGTTTTAAGATCTAGTTGGGAACAAGCCTAAGCTAAGAGCAAGCTTTCATACTTAATAAGAAGTCTCTGTGTCATTATTTGGGAACTGGATGTCCAAATAATGTAAGTACTTCTATTGTTGAGCCCATGGTATCCATTTTTGGTGCAACTGGGCACCAATTGTAACAAGAGGAAAAAAATGTCACCACATTTCTGTTTTTCTTCTTCTGTCTCCACAGAGCAGCTTCTGCTAACAGTTCTTCACTGGACTAGATTTTAGGTCATTAGAAGTTCAACCAACTTTAACCAATTATAATCACATCTTGAAATTTAATAAGATGACTCTAGTGATGTGCAATTAGAAAAATTGTAAGTTAATTTATGACTTTGTCAGTAAGGCAGTGAATTGAAATTTGCATTTAGACCATAAACATAATCATACTTTTGAAGTTTTCCAGGTTTTAGGTTTTACTACAACTACCTTGAAACCCTTCTGAAAAAAAGTGTATTTGTGGCTATAATTTACTTTCCCAGACCCCAAGGCTACAAGCAGTAGGACGAAAGCCACTCATGTAAAACTTCATTGAGCTGCACAGCATTCTCCAACCTGCAATTGAATGGAAAGTTGATTTTAACAGAGCTGTTTTAAAAGATTTTTGCCTCAAGATTTAAACTCTTTAATTCTTTTCTGGGCAAAGGAATGATAAATTAAAACAAACCAGAACCACTCAAACACTCTGTAGAAGAGTGGATGCTGTTGAACTAAAAACAAAAAAGTTACATGCACTGACTTAGCCACAAAATGTTTGTTGCAGTCAAGATTTTGAAAGCCTTGAAAGAGTCCGAAGAGTCAGCAAACAGATCAGAAACACCATGTATGAAAGGGCCTGAAGACAAGAGACACTGGGCTGTGTCCCAGTGGACAGTCCCACACCACGCACACATGAAGATTAGAGACACTGGGCTGTGTTCCAGTGGATGGTCCCACACCATGCACACATGACGACTAGAGACACTGGTTTGTGTTCCATTGGATGGTCCCAACACCATGCACACATGGGCAGCACAAACTGGACTTATTGGGTTACTTTTTTAAACAAAAAGACATAAAGTTAGGTCATTTCAGAACTGCACTAAACCCCAGCCGAAGGATAATCACAGCACAGATGGCCAGGAAAGACACTAGCAGAGGGACAGCATCAGGCTACTGCAATTGGAAAAGTACTGTTTGAGAGGTAAAATTCATGTTGAATGACTTAGACATCCTGTACCGGAGTCTTCAAAACCATGACCCAAATAGCTCAAAAGGAAACAGTGCCCAGGTGCCACTTGATTAGCATCTTTAGACAGGTGTCAATGCTGCTCCACAAGTAGATGGTGCATCCTTCTCTTTTGGCTCTAATTTTGCAAATATTAATGCAGTGGGGGAATCTGCAGAGTTTACTCTTCTTTTATTTTAAATTGCCATGGTGGCCAGCCAAACTAGAGCCAAACTGGCAAGTTTGAGCCATGTGCTAAATTTGGCTTATTTTTGCTCATGTAGATAAAAGATAATATTGCCAGGAGCAAATCTGGTGTTTTCCAACCAGACTCTGGTGGCTTGTCTTTATTACATAGAGGCATGAAGTCAGAAATTTTCATGTATATGGACCAAGGTTTGGAACAACAGTATGTTTCCTAGTTTTGCTGTCATGTTGATATGTGGGAAGGACATGTGTAACTGGTCAAGCTTCTGAGAATAACAGAATGAGTGCTCAGGTCTAAATTAGATATTTATTTCAACCCCTTCCCATCCAAGGCTCAGAGGGCATCACATAAGAGGGAGCAGGAAATATAAGAGCAGAAGGATGGAGAAGAAATGCTGTCTTCTGGTCATGACATGGCTGATACTGACATGGGCTCACAGCACTTGAGATTTCCTGCACAAGATCAAGCCAAATGAAATTTAGCAGAGGAGGTAGTTAAGCTCTAGGACACAAAGCTATTCAGGAAGCAATTTGAAGTTGATAGTTTCTAGAGGAGGGAGAATTATTCATTTTTTGAGGATATGACTACCGATAGATGTGTAGTATTCCAGTGAATGGCCCCACTCCCATGTACACATGGGAAGCACTAACTGGATTAAGTAGGTTATTAGAACAAAAAAGACATGAAGTTGGGAGGGACATATGGTGGGGGATATGGGAGAGTTGGGGGCATGAAGGGTAGTTATGATCATAGTTCATTGTATACATGTAGGAATTTCTCAAGAATAAATAAAATCTTAAACTGCAGCATTATCAATGCCTTTGAAGTCACAGTGGCTGGTGCTTGGGGGACAAGTGTTTATCAATAATTATGAGCTGATGTCTGAGTGCTTTAATAGAGTCTGACCTTGACTCTAAAAAGCAGAAATGTCTTAATTATATTGCTATATTGCATGTTATTTGTTCCTTTCTGTATATATGCACAGAGAAATGATAGGATTTTCTGTCTAAATGTACCTACAAGAGATCTATAATAAATATAAAAATGTCAAGTAACCAAGGAAGTGTTGGTATTCTTTATTAATGATGTTTTTTTCTGAGAACATAAAATTACGATTCTAATCCTTGGCAGAACTTTAAGTCAAATTAGTATGAACATTTAATAACATTCAACATCCATTGAAATCTCTGTAAGCAATTCAGTAATTGTCAAACAATATCATACATCTTTATCCCTGGGAACCTCAAAAAAGACAAATACATATTTATTTATAAATAATATAGTAGAAGGGTTTTGATAGATATCTCGTTTATCATATATTTTTATTATAATATATATAAACAAAACTGTCACAGCAGTTGTTAGTATAGCTAAGGTAATTTAAACACAATTATGACAAGTCTTGTCTCTATTAAACCTAAAAACATTTCACTAATATGTTTATTTCAAAATAGGTGCACATACCCTGGAATTCACCAAAGTCTCACTATCTTGAAGTTGTTTATGATCTAAGCATTATCTCAGATTCCCTATTCTAATTTCCTCCTCTTGGGCCAACTGTTTATTGTCAGCATCATTATCAATATGGACAGAATTATGAAAAGCAAAATACTCATTGTCAAGTCAACATAACTTTTGAAGGATAATTAAGGGTGGATTAAGTAACATCCATGGTGAAGTGAGCACTGGCTTTCAACTATTCCTATGCCTTCTGAGCAAACAACATAGTTCTATCAGCACACGTTTTCCAGTGTAATGGGACAGTAGATATAAAGTATTGCAGCACATGTTCAAATTTATAAGAATAATACACACACACACACATTTTTTTTAAATTACATTTGCCAGGATCTGTGAAACACAAACATCATTTTAAAGCATTTTCAGAGCATGAAGTTTTGACTCCCAGAACCCACAAAGAGGTCATAATCACCTGTAAATTCAGTCCCAAGAGATATAATGCCTTCCTCTAGCCTAGTGGTTCTCAACCTTCCTAATGCTATGGCCCTTTAATACAGTTCCTTATGTTGTGGTGATCCCCAACCATAAAATTATTTTTGTTGCTACTTCATAATTATAATTTTGCTACTGTTATGAATCATAACATAAATATCTGTGTTTTCTGATGTCTTAGGTGACCCTGTGAAAAGGTCATTCCATCCCCAAAGGGGTCTTGACTCAGTTTGAGAACAGGTATTCTAGCCTCTATGGCCACTGTGCATATGCATACATGTAGATAATACATTCATATACATAAAATAAAAATAGAACAAAATAAAAAAATTAACAGAAAAAGACAATTTTCTTAAAAAGTTTAAAAGGATGTTTTTATTAGGTATTTTCTCATTGTGACAAGTAAAGTAATACAATCATCAATAACACCCAGAGCTTTATTGGACCAAATTTCAAAAAAACAAAAAAATTCTAAAAGTATGTTTAGAAAATCATCCTCTAAAACAGAAGTATTTGTTATGTGAATGGAACAGTACCCCACAAATTGATATTTACCAAAAAAACAAAGCTATAATAATGTGAAAACATTTAAAACAGCATCACTTTCACAAATTTGATGCTGAAATGTTTTTCCATCCAAAGTGGCCTTCTGTACCTTTGTTATTACTATGCTACAGTAGTTATATTAATATAATTTTTATTATGTTGCTTTACTGAACAAGCCAAAAAATGGAAAAGGAGAAGAAAGAAAGAGGGGGGGGGGAAAGAGAGAAAAGTCAGAGGTCTACAGAAAATGCCTGCATTTGCAATCCTGTTCATAGACAAAATATATTGTACTTATGATTTCTCTGAATCAGATTGTTTCTTATTTGAACTAATTTCTAGAAAGATTTGCTCCCTATAAGCTAGCATGTTTTGTACATCTTTGTATAGAAGCATTTCCTGGATGGATAGGAGCTTAAAGTTGCTCAGGCTGAATGGTGAATGGCTCTGTACAGCACTTAACATCCCAAGGGATACTGCAACCGATTCACTCAGAGAAGGACAGACAGGGAAAATTCGAGCAGTCCACAGGCTCAGATGTGTCTTACTTCCTGAGAATAGTTCCTCTGTAGCTTTAAGGTTCCAAATATCTAAACAAGACTGAAAACAGACTCCATAGAACTCAAGCTTCTTTAGGTCTGATATGGTTTTAACACTGCTCTTCAAGTTGTCTTGCATGCCAAACACCATAGTTGAGTATTCTAAGTGTCCGTTTATCTGCAGACTTAAAGAACACATGAAAGAATATGGGGGCAGCACAGCTTTCACTATGACAGAACCACTAATAATACACTTTTCCCCGATGGACACCTCAGGCCCCAATCTGGAATACTCTACAACTGAGCCAGGGGCCACATAGCATCCTGAATCCAGTATACTGTGAATGACACAAGGTGTCTCACGGGGGTATTCAGGCACATTTGGAAAGACACTGAAAGCACTGGATTGCAAGCCCAACTCTGACCTTAATGTACTATCAGAAGTGAAATGAAGCAGATATTCTTCCGTTGTTCCAATGTGATAAAATCTGGAGTTATTAAGAACAACAACATTCAGTGGTGTTCCCTTGAGGAGGTGGAATATTTTCTGCCTCATGTCCAACAACTGGGACTCTTCTTTAGTGACATGTGATGTGTTCCTGGTGTACTCTGCAGTTGCTCCAGGCCCCAGTGCCTGCAGAAAGTCACCATAGGCATCTATTTCACAGTGCAGTGGGCCTACACTTTCATAGAAGTCAAGTAGCTTTTTAGCTGATTTATGATCCATGTAAAATAGGCTATCTGTGTAGACATACTCAGAGTGCAATGGAAGACTGGCTGTGTCACCCCGAGACAAGTCCTGTAGACCAAAGCTTCCTCGTCTATGCACAGCATTAAAGTGATGCATTTTTTCAATGCTGGGCTTATGGAGGAAACGGTGGCATTGCTTGTACTCAAGGTCACCATGTTGTGAGGAACTGGCAGAGTTCAAGACAAATACTCCATGTGTTGTGCCTACAGCCAGACTAGACGGATGGGCTAAGGCAGTAAAGCCAGGTTGGTCAAATGCAACATACTCAGAGTCCCCAATACTGTATAGTTCAATATCATCTGCACAGGTGACCAAAACTCCAGGCTTCATGTGTGAGGGGAAATCCATGTACATGGCTAGTTTTAACTCCAACATCTGATAAATGGGCTCACCAAGTGGTAAAGCTGTGAAGATTTTTCCTAAAGCACTTGCATTGGGAAGCCGTTGACTGTAGCCACCTAAAAAACAATGTAAAAATATTTAAAAATATGTTCTTGAAGAGATTTTCAAAATCTGGTGGCACCAGTTATAGCATAACATACCTCTGAAGGTATTTAATACTAAGTATCTAATCAAAATTAAGGGTAGAATTAGGAAATCTAGACTTTAAAACCATCAAAGAGTGTTTCTCATATGGCAATTTGATATAATACAATTTTAAAGACTCTAGGTCAGGAAATAATTGAAAGACACACAGAGCCTGGCTATCAAGTATTCTCTATCAATTGCGTAACTAACAAAGGGACCAATTTTAGAACTTGATCCTCCATGAACATTTCTAACAATGCATTCCAACCATGGTTAAAGTTATAAATTAGGGATGTACTTAGAAAAAGTTGTAAAAGACTAATGCAGTTAAACAGTTTCAAAATGTACTTCTCTGTTAAACATCCATTTTACGATGCACTGTCTTCAACTTGTGAGACATACTTAAGAAAGTAAATGTAAATTTACTTAAGAACAATTTTTTTAATTATACCACTTTTTCACTTAAATTGGCTTTTCCCTTCTAAGATGAACATCATAATGTCTTGATTTCTGAAATATGTTCTCTTAAACACATTGAATGTCTTGAATCCTTTTTATGTAAAGAAAATGTGTATAGTGCGATGCAGACTTATGTATTGGGAAAGGATCTGATAAATGAGCTCACCTGTGGCTTAGCATGCTTCAGCTACTTACTTGAAGATTTACTGCAGTCAGCTGCAGTATAATGAGAACAATGCAACATTTAAAGTACTTTGTACACAGTACATTCATTGTTCAAGAAATAAGAGGTAAAATTAATTCTAATTGTTTACCTTCCAAAGACCAGATGATAGTAAAGTTTACACTAAAAGACCCTCCTCACAACTGTGGAAACTGGTTCACAAGCCCAGACAGACTTCAAAAGCCAAGGACAAACCCCCACCCCCGACCTGAAATGGCACTTACTTGTGTGTACCCCACACTATCTTTATCTAACACAATGTAATATCTACATAAACAGTGGTTATGCAATGATATTCCAGGAATTATGAAAAGTCTACATGTTTAGTACAGACATATTTTTATTACCCCTTAAATACTTTCTGTCCATCATTGTCTGAGTCTACAGGATTCAGAGGGGCCACTATATTTCTTGCTATCTATTTTCTGATGTCCAATTAATTTTACCTTTATTTTACAAGACTAAAGTAAATTTTCTACATTCTTAACTTTTGTTTAAAGAAGGACTTGGATGTGCTATGATGATGTCATCTGTACAAAGAGTCATATGACTGTGTACACAACTTGGAATTAGAATGCGTCTTTGAAGCCATGAAGAAGGAATTCTAAATTATATGTCCCAGGCCAATGCTGGGCCTTGACCAAAGTTTCACCAGCCTACTAGAATTAAAGAGAGAAACAACAGAAGTTTCTATGCAACCAGATGTTTAATATAATTACATGTATTGAATTAAAAAACCCACCCACTATTCTGACAACATCCTTTTGATTTCTCTCTTTTGAAATATTCTACATGCTTTTTACATATATATTTATGTGTTAACTCTTTAATTTGTTATTTTTCCTTTTTTAAAACCGTTAAATATTGTAGCTTTTGACTATCAATACTAAGACAAAAATTCAAGCTAGATGTTTTGAGAAATGTCTAATCATCATTTTCATCAGCATCCATTTTTTTTTCGTAACAAAATTCTCCTTCCAGACTCCTGAGAAATGCCCACATTTTCAAGTTTTGTGAAAAATAATTTTCTATTTGCAAACCAAAAATGAAATGATAAAATATCCATAAAAGATGATGTATATAAGCTACAATGTTAAGAAAAAATTTTGTGAAAATCAAAACTTACACATTGAAAATAGCATATTTTCAAACCCCCAAAGCCAAGAACATTTATTTCCAAAGTAAAATACCATCTATGAATTTTAAAACAAAATAAATTATAGGGGAAATCATTTGCAAGGGAGATAAAGTCCCTAAGGTGTCAAAGGTTGAAAACTCGAGGGCAAATGTAAATGAATAACCAAGAAGTTACCAGAGTGAATTAACAGGACTGTGAAAGAATTCCATTTATCTCCATAGAGGTTTTCCAGACACTGAAGAGAAAAAAGTGTTGATCCTCCATTTCCTGAAAAACAATTCAAAAGCACAATTTGCTTCACAGAAAATTATGAAAATTTTCTTAAGATGATATACTTAATGTTATAATTTTGAAGATGTGAATTTTGTTAATATGAGATAGACAGATTGAGAAGGTATTGGCAGAAGAACAGATCAGTCACAGTAAATAAGGAAACAAACAGCTAATCAAGAAATATAGCAAAGCAGCAGGTAATAATCTCTCAAGAATAGTAAAGAAATGATAAATTACATAATCTATGACACACACTGAATCATTTGCATTTGTCAACCAGAAAACTTACTTAATGACTTCTTCCAAAAGACACAGCCCAACACACAAGCTAAAGTTTTTTTAAACACAAGAACTTGGTTTGTACAATGTATTTTAAATATTACTAACATACTGTATACATAATTCTTCTCTACAGAAGGGACATCACACAAGTGCTGACCTTCTTCCTGTGAGGGATGAACCAACAGTGGATCATCATCAGAATAACACCAGTGTCATATACTGAACCAACAGTGGATCATGAGAGTAACACCAGTGTCATATACTGAACCAACAGTGGATCATCATCATCAGAATAACACCAGTGTCATATACTTGCATTCTCTTCCTGGCACTGAGAGGCTTTCACTTTCCTTACCATATGAGCCACAATTTTAGGGATAAATGTTCATAAAAATCAAACTACTTCCAAGTGAAACACAGAAAATAAATAAGTAAATTAAAGATGAATACTGGATTTCAAAGCAAAATACTTTTAAGCAATAACTATAAAAAGTATTTGAAATTATTTGCAATTCTCACTATACAGAATCAAAGGTAAAATATAATTTATTTATTTACAATGATGACAAAGTTTGAATTAACCCAGGGTTTAAGTAAATACTCTAAGTTACTTTATGTAACTGGACATGGTTCATCTGTATTCCATAGTTTGGTTTCAAGAGACCAAGTATATACAAAAATCTTTTGACTTGTTTTCCTCATGTAAATGTCTGAAGAAACTACTGGATTGGGAAAGAACTTCCAATGAGGTCTACTATAATTGTATTGAAGAAAAAAAATTCTTTTATATAGTGATATGGACAAATTTACCTTTAAGTCACAGTGGCTCAGAATCTTTGCTCTGACTTTCATCTTGTTAAGAGGAGTTAATTTAGTTAGATTCAGATTTTAAAGTTTATAAAGGCCATGTGTGGAGATGAACAGTTTATAAACTATAAAGCTCCGAAATTATTCAATTATTATTTTGCTCATAATATGTTATAAACATCTCATGAAATGTATACCAATTTTAGTTCCAGCAGGATCAGTGAAAACATGATATTGAACTCCAAGCGGCAATTCCTTTCTCTTCAGCTTCTCTGACAACTGTTGTTTGTAAGCAAGCTCCTGCTTTTCATCGGCTGCTGTTATTGCAACTACATCCCAGAATTTTCCAGACACCACGGGTTTACCTATTGGAAAATGGCAAGAAGTTTTTTTATATTATTAGAATTCCCTATTACAAGCTTGGCTAGTTCAAAAGAGGGGAGGACAAGGATAATCATTACCAGCTTCCTCATAAGAAGATGCAACAAACAACCACAACAAAACCCTACAACAATCTTTGGTCCCAAATCAAGCAAGTTTCATGAACTAGAGCCCTTAATGTTCCGTGGATGAGAATAGCAACTCTACACTTCCATGTTTCTGTGTAGAAATGTGGGTTGTTTTGTCTGTTTATTAACTTTTCTTTGTTCTTTTATTTTTAAATTTCTTTATGGTGCTGGGGATGAACAGAGCCCTGTGTATGCCAGAGAAGCACCCCATCACTGAGCTATATGCCCAATCCTCTCTTCGTTTGTTTTTCAGAGAGTATCTTACTAATTGACAGGCTGGCCCTGACTCTTCCTGTAATCCAGGCAGTCCTTGAACCTTGACCCCACTGCCTCAGCCTCCCAAGTAGACAGCTGTACAGTCTTGCAGCACCAGACTCAGCTCTTACTATTTATTATGGCTTTACCGTGACTGAACTAAACTTACATAGGCCATCAGAATACCACACAAAAGTTAGGATCAAACTCCCCAATGAACTCATTAAGTGACAAACTACACTGGTCAACAGTGGGAACCTCTCCTTTATCAACAAAAATATTAATAGGGTTTGAATGAAGGGGCTCTACCTGGCCTGAGTAAGGCAAGCATGGCTCTGACAGGCCCTGCCCTTCCCCCATTCCCTCTTCCTTGCTAAAAACCATTAGATTACATTCCTAAAGCTAGTCACCAAGGTCTGTCTAGTCTCTCATTTGGCCTCTCCCTCCCCCTTGAGACTATCAAGATCCAGCTGTCAAAGTACTGAAGTCCAGCAATCAAAAGCCCCCTTTTGGCTACCCTAATTAACATCAAAATGAAATCAAAATCAAACACCTCATTCTAACACTATCCTCTTTTACCTTTATAAACTGCCATTAGCCTATGGGCCATGTCAGTCTCCCCTCCTCCCCCTGCCCCTCCCCCTCGTTCTCTTCCCCTTCTCCCTCATCATCTGTCTCCCGTCTTTGTCTCTTATTCCCTGCCCTCTGTCCTTCTGGGGCAAACAAATCTCCTTTGTGCTGAGAACTTGGTCTTGGGGTGTCTTGTGCAGATACAGGACCTTTTATTTAACAAGTTAAAAGAGAAGGGGGGGGGGAGAAGGGGGAAGTGAGAGAGGGAGGGAGGAGAGGGAGGAATTCCTTACCTAGGATTTAATAATTCCCAACACTGATATCCAAATATAAATCCCTACATTTTAGACAGTCACAAACACCAGTTTTATCAGGCAGCTGTTCCGACAAGGGCACCCACCCATCTGTGCTTTTTTCTTTTAAAGGGCAAACTTAAACTTAGAACTTTTAAAGTCACAATTGGCTTCATTTTGGAGTTTAAACAGGAATAAGCTGGTGAGTTATGCAGGGGACTGGGGCAAAGGGAAGAAACACGGTATCTACTTCAGACTCTGTAAGCAGCATGGCTTCAAACCAGTGAGCTGGGCGGTGCGTTAGTCACGGCCTCACAGCCACGTCCCGAGTTCTTACTGTTCCATCCTGACACCTGCGATGACGCGGGCAGGGGCAGAGGGAGACGGGAAGGGCAAAGGCCAGGGCGGACAGGAAGGAGCAGAGGACAGGAAGCGGCGAGGGGTCCGTGGCACGGCGCCCTCCGTGCACGGGGCCAGAGAACTCGGTTCCGCCGAGGTACCTCTCATCTCCGAAAAGAGCTGCAGTTTCCGCAGGGTCGCTTCGCGGAGAGACGCCATGGCCCGACTTCTGGGAGCCCGCGCAGTACGCGTGCGCACTCCGAGTCCCACGCCCCGCCCCGCCCCGGCCGCGCTGCTACGTCACCGCGTCCTGGAGTCTCCGGGAGACTGGAAAAGCTAGGATGCCATGAGTGTGCGCTGGCCATGTTTCCGGGGCAACGCTCTGTGTGCAGATGGGCACCTAGCTGTGCCCGGGCTGCGTGGGGCTGCGCCGTCGGCTCCCGCCTGTCCACGCCCGACAGCCCGCGGCGTGCCAGAGGGGACCGGCCCGCCGAGCACAGTGGAACATCACCCGGACGCTGAGGTGACCTGCCCGCACACAGCTTCCGTTCCTGTCAGAAGGACTCTCAAGGAGGCCAGGCGCCAGAACCTCGGGTTCAGGGGGCCCCTGCGCCCCAGGTCCGGCCCACGTGGGATGCTGTATGTCGGACCAGACCACGCTGCTTCCTTCAGTCGGCCAGCCTCTCAGGCACAGTCTCGAACTTGAGCAACAGGGCGCTCAGTTGTGTTCCCTTGCTTCTCGGGTTCTACCAAAGGTGTAGGTTAGGATGCCCAATAGTGCCCGATAGTGGGAAGTCGGCCCCGTTGAACATGCTTTCATCCGCTGATAATATGTATTTCTCCTGTAAAGTGCCTAGTTTATAATGAGTTCTCCAGATTAATCTCTCCATTCTTACACATAGCATATAGTAAGTAACAACATTTAAGGAAGACTTCAATCTCACCCAGAAATCCTATCCTCCTCTACAATTTGGCTTGGGAAGTTTCTCTTCATTAAAGTCTTGCTCAGAATTCTGCAAAGCAATTTCCTATGAACTTGACTAAGTTTCTGAGTAACCTTAGTCTTTTATTTAGTCTTGACTTTAGCATTTAATTCTGTATTTAAAGTAGAGACATTTGTGGGGAAAGATTATTGTTTCACAGTACATTCTTGCTGAAGAAAATCTAGAAAATACAGAAAGTTAAAGGGTCTGAGTAACAGCAGTAGAAGTCAGATTTTGTGATTTCTACTTTTGAGTGAGTTGGAGTAACGCCAGGGTTTTGATAAGACTTCCCTTGTGTTTAAAGGGGACACACTGAAATGTGTCAGTGTGTAGGACAAGAATACAAGCAGAGAGCCTTTTTGGAGGCTACTAAAATAGTGCAAACAGGAAAGAATTGGTGGAAATTTAAAAGATTATAATGGGGGATGGTGAGAAATTGCTTAGATTCTAGAAACATTCTAAAGGCAAAAGCAACAACATCTGTCCACTGATGGAGGATGAAATGGCCAGCAAATGAGATGAGGAAAGCTATATATGGGGAAGCATAGTGAAATGGTAAGAGGATACATCTAATTTAATATTAGATATATAGAACAAACATGTGTGCATATATAGTGGAAATTGTTGTTTGTGTCTGTGTGCATTATGTATCTAGTTCTGGAGATCAAGACTAGTATGGTAGAAGTTTTTGTGAGTTGTTAGAATACAGATGGAGTTAATTTTCAACTGTGGAACTAGGTTGAAATTCCAAGGGAATAATAAAAGTCAAAAGGTCCTACATATTAGAGTACCACACATTCTTACAAGTGGAAAACAAAAAGTCTTAGGGTATCAGTTGCTATGAAGAGACACCGTGACCATGGCAGCTCTTATAAAGGAAACATTTAATTGGGGCTGACTTTCAGTCCAGAGGTTTAGTATGTTATGCTCATGGCAGGAAGCATGGTGGCACACAAGAAGACATGGTGCAGGAGGAGGAGCTGAGTTCACATCTTGATGCACAGGCAGCAGGAAGAGACTGTCCTACTCAGCATTGCTAGACCTCAAAGCCCACCCCCAGTAACACACTCCAACAAGGCCACACCTACTCCAGCAAGGCCACAGCTCCTAATAGTGCCTCTCATTATGAGCGCATGAGGACCATTTCTTTTAAACCACTACAGTGAAATTTGAAAATATCGCATGGCACATCATGCCCAGCTTCCCTCTCCATGCTGGAATTAGCTTTCTCTTGAGCTTGTGCAGGTCTCGTGCAGCTTGTGCATGCTGTCACAACTGCTGTGATATAAGTGCACCTTCCCTGTTGTGTCTGGCACTTACCCTCTTTCTACGTGCCTTCCACAATAATCCCTGAGTCTTGGGATGAAATGGTGTAATATAGAGGAGCAATTTAAGAAGCTGAGGATTGTGCAGTCTTATTCTCTCCACATTGACCAGTTGTGAGTCTCTATGTTAGTCGCTATCTACTGCAAAAAGAAACTTCCGATAAACGTTGAAAAATGCACTGATCTATGAGTCTAGTGCTATACCATCAGGAGTTAGTTTAATGCTGTATCTATTTAGCAGATTAACAGTAGTAGGTTCTTAAGGAGAGCTTTATGACCTATCTGGCCACTAGTTCTGGGTGTCAGGTATGGGCTCTATCTTATGGAGGGTGACTTAAATCCTGAAATTCAAATCAGAAAGTTGTTGATTACCCCCATGAAATTCTGTTCCCTATTGTACCAGTAGGTATATTTTCCAGCTCAGTTGTTATAATTTGTACAAGTCCTACCCCTAGCCGAGGAGCTATGGATAATTCATAGCTGCTGGGAAAGGGTAAGTCAATTTTCTTTAAGGCTGTGGCCTTTGATGAGTCAGCCATGTTCAATGGATGACCCCCCCACACACACACACACAATGAACTTTAACAAAAAAAGAGAGATAAATCTGTTTGAATAACTATATTACAATGTCTAAAATATGTTTCAAAATAAAAGATGGAATAGTATGATAAATAATTTGAAATAAAAGCTCTATATACAGTGATATGGTTATATAAAATTACACACATCTATATATGTATTAATTGTATACTGATACAGTGAAGCATAAAGTCAGTTTCAATTGGATACAGAGACAGAATCTTGATGCTGTATATGGATGGATGCTGTTTATATAAAGCATCGTTTTAAAATACGATTTTATGTGTTGGAAGAAAAAGGAAAATTAAGAAAATGGCAAGTCTAGTGCCTGTCTTGGAGAAAACACTGTAAAACACGTGATGAAAGGTTAATATCCAAAATAATACAAGGTTCTCAAACTCAACAGTAAGATAGCAGCCAACCAAAAAATGGACAAAGGAGCCAAAAAAAAAAAAAGCCTCATTAAAGGACACACTCATGTGGCAAACAAACATAGAGAAAAATGTTCAGCATCATGTATCTGTAAGAAATACAAATTCAAAAAGTGAGGTACCTCTATATAGCTATCTGTCTGGCTTTGATTTAAGATACCAACACACCAAGTACTAGTAAGAATATATAGGAATAATTTCTCTCAGCTTGTTGCTGATGGAAACACAAAATAGTAGAGCTGATTCCAAAGACAAAGGTAGTTCATCACAAAATAAAGCATACTATATGATCCAGAAAGTAAACTACCTGATATTTATCCAAATGAAATGTAACATGCACATGAGAAGACTTGCTTGTGGCAATTCTATTTGTGATCTCCCATGCTTTAAGTCAGCTAAAATCTGCTTAATGGGTGATTGGATTGATAAAACATGCTATATCTATGAAATGTAATGTTCCTGTATGTTTTAAAAGTGAGTTATATTAAATGCTGGGCATCAAAAGAGGTCCCTGTGAATACTAGGCAAGTGTTTGTCTACTGAGCCACATTCACAGCCTAAAATGAGTTTCACTGGAAAACCTAGTACTGTTACTGTGCTAAATGGAAAGTATTAAAGTGCTCATAATGACACTATTATACCATAGGTTAGTGCATCTCTCATCCCTCATAAGAGAAACTTTTTTCGGCAGTAGATGTCAATTAACAGAAACCCACAACTGGTTAAGATACAGAGGAAAAGATACAAAACACCACTCAGCCACAAATGGTACACCTATCCTACACCCTTCTCCAAAGGCTGAGGGGTTATGGCAGGGTGAGAGTCATTGTGGACGACTGCAGTGAAACAGTGCTTTATGAACACAGCAGGGCACTTGCACATGTGAACTCTCGGCAGTTGTGAACATGCATACAGGGTGCTCACAAACCCTTGTCATCATCTGAAGGTAGCCAGGCTTTACACCGAAATGGAAAAAAGTAGGCGTTTAGAAGAAAAACCCAGGGAGAGGCTTCCATAGTTGTACAATTAAAACAAGCAAATAAGGCACAATGTAGATACAGGCTGCATTTCAGGGACCACGGAACTTACTGCATTACAGAGATACAGCGACTTGTACCAGGTTGTGGCTTTAAATTTGCAAGGGCGATTCATTTGTAATTTGGGCTAATCTCTGTCAGAATGTTCATGAATTGCTGGATTAAAAGATCCTTAGCTCTGGGATCCTGATACACTAAATCAGAGATAGGATTTCGTGAATCGCCTTTTCATAAATTCTATAGGTGACTTTAGAGTTTGTGGATTATAGTGTTAGGCCAGGATATTAAAGTATCTTTTGTCTTTATATCAACTTCAAATGAATTTTTTACATTTATTTTTATCTGGATCATGTAGATTTATCTGCTATTGGTAGAAGCTGGTTCTAATGGGAAGGATAGTTTATCTTGCAAAAAAAGCCACCAGGTAGATAATTTATGCTTATATATCCTCCTGAAGACGATGGCTAACTGCCTTCTGTGAAATCTGAAATTACCCATAGTGTAGACACATTTTTAAATGCTCTTATTAAATAAGAAACATAGAGCTAAATACAGAGTTAAAGCCTAAGAGATCAGAGCAATAGCCACGACTCCCTTTAGCTTATCATTTGCTGTCATTTTTTTTTCTCTGAAAGAGATCTTTTTGTGTGTGTCTTGTGTTTTATTGCTTTCCTGTTCTGCCTTGTCATTGGCTCTAAGCCTAGCCATATGACTTCCTTGCCATTGCCTGTCTATACAGACCTCCTGGTCTCTATGGTTGGTACTGGGATTAAAAACTCAAGGGTCACCATGCTTGGCTGTGTCCTTGACCACACAGAGACTCTGCCTGCCATGTGATCGGATTAAGGGCGTGGGCTACCACCACCTGACTTCTATTCCTGGCTTGCTAATGACCTCTGATCTCCAGACAAACTTTATTTATTAACATACAAATAAAATCATATTTTAACATAATTAAAATATCATGACATTTTATCCATTTTTATCATTACTATATAGTAGATAATATTGTATTTTCATTTCATGTAGATTTTTAAAACTTGAAAGTAATTCTTTGTAAATATTTATATTTTAAATATTTATGTGTATCTCTTTGTCTGTGCTTTGTGTATGTGTATATTGCATTTGCATGTGGATATCCTTGGAGGTCACCAAGTGGTTGTCACATCCCCTGAAACTGAAGATGTGGGCAGTTTGAGCTGCTATTTGTTGCTGGGAACCAAATCCAGGTCTTCTGAAAGAGTGACAAGTCATTTGAATTGCTGAGCCAAGTCTTCAGCTCCCAGGGTCATTCTTAAACATTTATCTCCCGCTTTCCTAGATGTTTCATGGAACAATCACAAAAGAGCTTACCAGTCATGAAGAGTGGAGTCACTACAATGAAAATATAATAGAAGATCAGAAAGACTTTGTGTTTGTAAAGTACAATGGCCTCCATCTGAAGTCCATGGAGAATCTGCAGTCCTGCATCTCTCTGAGAGTGTGCATTTTCTCTAACAACTTCATTACTGACATCCAGCCACTACAGAGCTGCATAAAGCTCATCAAACTTGATCTCCATGGAAACCAGGTAAGCACTGACTGCTGTCTGCATGTCAGTGAACTTATTCTGTTAGCCTACAACACTCTTTCCAGCCATTGAAAATATAAAGAAAAGCTTAAAATTTTATACAAATAAGGCCAACAGACTCAAAATACACCATGTAATCTAAAACTTTAAATGATACATAAAAATGTATAAGTTGTGCTTTTCTTATTTTTAAATTATGTATGTATAGAGTTTCTCTGTATCTGTACCAAATGTGTGTAGCTTCCTACAAAGGCCAGAAGAGGGCACCCAATTCCCTGAATCTGGAGTTACAGGGTTGTCATCTATCCCACGTGGGTTCTGGGAATTGAACATGAGTCACTGGAGAGCAGACATTCTCAACCACTGAGCCATCTCCCCAATCTGTGTTTCACTTCCTTTTAAATTATTTTGCTTTAAAGATTTATTTTGTTTTTATTTACATGTATATGTGTGTGTGTGTGACTCTGTGTGTGTGTGTGTGTGTGTGTGTGTGACTCCGTGTGAGTGTGTGTGTGTGTGTGTGTGACTGTAGGTGCCCACGGAAGCCAGAAGAGGGTGCTGAAGTTATCAGTAGTTGTGAGTTGTCAAGTGTGGGGTTAGGTCTGCTGCAAGAGCAGCGAGAGCTCCTAACCACAGAGCCATCTTTTCAGCCCATATTTTCACTTCTTAAATGCATAGTCTAGATTACAATAATATATTTTTGAGCCCCCAATTCTTTATGTGAGGAACCTCATTTGGAATTATACTAAGTACTTTTCACTGAAAGGTCTCTATATATACATACCTGTGAGTGTGTATATATATTCATTATGTTACTAATTGCAACTTATTTTAAATACCTAGTACATCATGACTGTGCAGTCATTATTTGGATAATTGGAGATTCTGGTTTTATTTATTAGGCACTTGCCATTTGCAAAATACTGAAGTTTAGATGATATTAAATGTTTCACCATTTTTTCCTTGCAGATTTTATGAATCATACATATTTTAAATATTATTTCAGATAAAGACTCTTCCAGATAGAACTTTTTGGGGTGGACTCAAGAACCTAAAACTCCTCTACCTTCATGACAATGGCCTTGCCAAGCTGAAGAACATCTGCGTGTTGGATGTGTGTGCAAGCCTTATAGGGCTGACCATGTTTGACTGCCCAGTGAGTCTTAAGAAGGGCTACAGGCATGTTCTTGTCAATAGTATCTGGCCTCTCAAAGCCCTGGACCATCACATTATATCTGATGAAGAAATCATTCAGAACTGGCATCTTCCGGAGAGATTTAAGACGTTCAACCACAGGCTATTCTTTAACCTTTGCCCAGCATTGGTAAAGGTAACTTACTCAATGAATGTTTCCTTCAAAATTTTAGTTCTTAGATATAAAATTTTAGCTCTAAATACTATACTCAAATATATAATCTGTTTAACGGTATTGTTTTGTATCTTTTATAAAATATTCACTGGTGAAAACATTAGCAATGGACTTTATATCTGGTAGTTTATAAAAGTTTGTATGCCTCTTATGCAAACATGCCAATCTAAAATCAAGTTGTATATAAATACATTTTGTCTGAAAGATATTTATTTTGATATATGTTGATTTTCATGGAAACTATTTTTTATTTTTGAAATGGCATAAGACACAATTTATATTAATGGAAGAGGGTAAAAATACTTGTTATTCAGTTGATTTAGTTTAATAGGTATAACCAAATGTTTTTTGACATAAAATACTGAACATTCTTAGGAAAACTTGAAACCCTGAGGTTACACATTATTGTGTAGATTTAAAAAGATAATCATTCATTCTTCATAGCATTTGAATTTTAGAGCTGATAAGTTGGAAGGAAGGCTTAACTCTTCAGCTCTTAGAAAAAAATTAATTAAAAACAGGACAGAGTCTGATCATGGATTTCCAAAAGAATATTTTCAAATGTGATATAAACAATGGAGTGCATTTGAGGGATTGCTAGGTGGCCCCACCACTGTCAAACACCGTGGCATTTTGAACAGATTAAGACAGTTGTGACACAACATGGTGATGTCACCTCATGAGACCATCACTACCTATGGGCTCTGTCATTGACCAAACATAATTATGTGTTACATGGCTGCATTTATAGAGGGGATCTGAGGAAGAATAGGAATTAATGTGGACAGTGATCAGGCTGGGAGGGGGCAAATGGACACTGACCTTGAGGAAGCTGAATGCGAAGCTGCGAGGTTGTACTGTAACTGCCTATGGTCCTTAAACACTATTAGTAAGAACGTGGTTTCTCAATATTAGTTGAATACATTTTGGGCTTGGTAATTATTTTGTAATAATTAAAAAAAAAATAAAAGTGAGGTGGCATTTAAGTCTGGTGTCTTAACCTGCACCCTCAAGGCAAAGAATCACTTAGTTTCTGCTCTATGGTGGCAGTGTATGTGATCTCTTCAAGCATGGTCAAAATAGCAGAGGTCCCTTTAAGGAAGTAGTGAAAAGTCTAGGGAGGGAGACAGAAAGATAAGCAGGGGGTCACAGATGAAGAACCTAACCTTCTTAGTACAGTGAACACTGCTGTTATACTGGCTGCAGATATAACCATTCAATCATACTGTGTGCTTGGTACATGAACAGCATGACCATGTGAGACAAATCTTAAACTGCCATGTCAGCTGTCTTGTGGCTCAAGGTCTAAATGGAGCTAGCGTAAGGTGCTGGGAGCTAGCTACAGCCCTCAGGCGATGGCTGGTAGCCACACCTCTGTACACAGAGCACTGGCCTGCCTGAGAGACTGTAGGACTAGAAACCCACATCTAGCTCCTTGTCTAGAATTTTTCTTAGCTTTCTCAGGTCCTGTGTTTGGATATTTGAGCCATACATTGGGTACCATATGTAGTCAGAATTTCCTTTGGGCTGCAGCTCACAAAAACCTGGAGACTTATTCATTATGAAAGCACGGCCTATAGTGTAGGCTTGTCCCTCTAGCTCTTATATCCTAAATTAACCCATTTATATTAATATTTTGCCTCATGGCTTTTTACCTCTCTCCCATCTTGAACCTCCTATTTCCTCTCCATGTCCTATGGTGTCTCTCCCACATGTAGGTTCATCTCTTCCTCTTCTCTCTCTGCTCAGAGTCCTTTCTCTTAAAATCTGTATTTCATAAAGCCATCAGGCATGGTTACACTCCTGATGAATTTTTGGTCAGTTTATGAAGATGATGGTTTAGTTCCTTTTTCCAGACCTTTTCACATTCCATCTGAGATGTTACAGTGGCCCATTCTTCACTTTTCTATCAGCAATCAGCTTAAAAGAGTGTACATTGAAAAGCAGGTGCTGCCCTTGGTTTAGCTGCAGTGAGGTCAGATGACCACACCTGTCTCTGTATAGCCAGCAGCTGAACTGAATGTCTAGTGTCTAAAGGTAGGGTGTGAATATTGCCACGAAGCTCATTGCTCTCAGTATATTTTACTTTATTAATGCAAGAGGAATACAGATATATTTCTTTAGACTGCAGATTTTTTATTATGGTGCAGCTTTTTAAATTATGTTTTAAAATTATACAAATGAAAATATGCCATTCCATAAAGTTTGGAGATTTCTGTCAACCTTACTGAAACACCACAAGCGTTGTCATCGTTGTCGTCGTCGTTGGAGGTCAGATCACCATGATAATTAGTCAGTTTAAATTGCCAAATCCTTGTCATGGTAAGCAGTGTGGCCTGTCAACTTCTGCTGCTTTACACAACTTGTGAAGTTTTTAATTCCTCTGTTTCTCAGTTTGATTTTTGGAGGACTGTTGCCGTTTTTATTTGGCTGTTCAAAGCCAAAGTCCCCTTCCTCGCCGTGACTTCATGGACACTGTTGGGCAACGTGCAGCGTGTGGTGTGCTTCCTGTCCACTCCTGAGCACTGCAGAGGATGCGTGCCGTCAGTGCTGTTGGACTTGCTAGTTCCTGGTGCAGTGTAGTGCCCCTTTCATTTGAATAAAAGCATGGCACCAAAAAAAAAAAAAAAAAAAAAAAAAACCAGGAGGAGAAAGCATGGGAATTACAGTGAGACATGGAGATTCGGGGGCCAGGCTTGCTTCTTTTCTAACAACGTGGGAACTAAGGAATGTTCCACAAGAACTCCTTCTGAGGCTAATCACATGAGTCACCTACTCACAATAAATCCACACCTTCTAAGCATTCTACCATCATCTCCTCTCACTGTAGTTCTGATAAGCAAGCTTCCCCAGTCACAAACTGTTGCAAGTGTCAGGAAAACCATGTCCAAGGCATATTACTTGCTGTTTGGGTGAAATTTAAAGTTAGTGTGGTGATGCCCTCCTAGTGCATAAGAATGTGACAGTGGTGTCATCACAAGAGAGTGAGCATGTCCTAGATAGCTCAGTTTGGTAGCAAAGCCATCTCACTGGTAAATCATTAATTCATTTATCCCATAATAGATTAAAGTTTAAACCTATTCAAGAGGGCAGAGACTTCATGAAGTAATCCCTCTCAGTGGTCCAATCACCAAATGCCATTAGCATATATTTTTCAGGATTCCTTCAAATCATAGAACTTCTTCATTTTTTTTATAGTTTAATGTATTTTAATAGCAAACTTACAGGAACAGCACAGAAGACAGACAACATTAAAAACATGTACTTGCATGTAGGATAACTCAGAAAAGTGTAGTGAATGGATGGAATCTACTGTATGATAAAAATGCTACAAACACCATTTAGTTGCCATCAATAAGAAATTTACTTGTTTTAAAAAAATCCAAATGCTGGCATTGTCTAGAAAATTTTAACAGGTTTATTTATAATTGTTATAAAGTTGAGCTGTTGAAATGTGTTCACTGAAACATTTTGCTTGCATTAATGCTTTACATCTTGCATTTATATTAAAAATTCACACACAAATGAAAATGGAAAAACTGCCAATACCTGATTTCTGTCCCCTATTTTTCCACTCGCAATCATATACTTAGGTACCTTTTGACCCCATGGAAAAAATATCTAACATTCAGAACTACTGATAACAGGAAGAAGAGGGAAAAAAATTTTGAGAATGAAATGTTTCCCCTCATAGTGGACTCTTAAGCACGTTCTCCGCGTATGCGGCGTGCTAGCTGGATATCTTTTGGCATAATTGTTACACGTTTGGCATGGATAGCACACAGGTTGGTATCTTCAAAAAGGCCCACCAGATAGGCCTCACTTGCCTCCTGCAAAGCACCAATAGTGCACTCTGGAAGCGCAGATCTGTTTTGAAGTCCTGAGCAATTTCTCGCACCAGACGCTGGAAGGGGAGCTTGCGAATCAGAAGTTCAGTGGACTTCTGATAACGTCTGATTTCACGGAGTGCCACAGTACCAGGCCTGTAACGATGAGGTTTCTTCACCCCTCCAGTAGAGGGCGCACTCTTGCGAGCGGCTTTAGTAGCCAGTTGTTTCCTGGGTGCTTTACCACCGGTGGAGGTGGATTTGCTTTGTAGGAGCCATGGTATGGGCACCTCCTTACTTACCCCCCTTCTCCTTCGGCTGGAGCTCTGCAAGCAAGAGGTGGCGCTGGCGTTAGGGAGCGGCGGCGCGGCGATGGCTGTGAACACAATTGTCAGTTTTGTTTTTTTTTTTACATTCTTGAATACTGGAGGCTAGAAGTTCAACAACTTAAAGAAGGGCACGAACAGTTAAATGCTTCACCTTACTGAAAGAAATGTTTGATCCAGGCCTAGAATCTGTGGGACATATGCAACTTTCAAAGCTGAACACAAAGCACGACTGCTAAACAGTCACCAAAACTGTCAGTGGCTTTTCATCACAGAGGTGCACAGATGCACACTGAGCACATGTGTGTCTAATGTTGCTATCCGTTAGGGGGATACAAGTTAAATAACAGATTGTCTTTTCATTTGTTTTGCTTTTGTTTATTTTTAAGTACAAATTATGGCTAAAATAAAAAAAATAAGTACTGTCACCAAATTCTTATAAGTATACAGAGAAACCTCTGGGAAGGATTTTGTTAGTCTCTCTTGAAACTGATCATGGAATTATCATGTGATTCACTAGTTGCTTGTCTCAGAATTTATCCCAGAGAAATAAAGGATTAAGTCTTGGCAAACATAAATTCTTCATGAATGTTTTGAGCAGTTTCTCTATAGCTACCCAGCATTCAATTTTTACCATTATAACAAAACACCTGAAACAGGCTACTCATGAAATAATGGGCCTATTCACTTCACTTGTGGAAGCTAAGGGAACTCTGCCATCAACCTCATAGTGAATGGTGGAGCACACGTGGAAGGTTACACTAAAAATGAAAAGCAGAGAACCTTGGGTGAGGGCACACTCTGGCTTCACGGTGATCCACTCAAAGCTACCCTGTCCCTTCTGTGGGCAGTGTGGTGATTTGATGACCCCTATAGGCACCAGCTCTTAAAACCTTCACCTCCACATGCCACATTAGGATAAAACCTTCAATATATAAACTCTTGAGGGACAAACCCCCTTCCAGCCACAGCAAACCCCCAAATGAAAAGGGTTCCCCAAGCTGATCTACTCTTACCATGTAATGATATTCAGCAGTATGTCTGTAACAAGCTAGATGAACGTCTGGAAATGCTGTGTGAACTATGTATCTAAAAGTATCTCAAAAGAAACACACATTTCTTATTGCCTACCACAGTCCATGCTCCCTTTATTCTGTACCTTCTGTGGATTCTGTGACAGTTTTATTCTGTGCCCTAGTTCTACAGTGATTAATAGAGCAGAACTCTCCAGTATCTCTGTGTTAACCAAGAGAGTTTTAGAAATACTAATTTAAAATACTACAAAAGTCTTTCTTGTAAATGTGGAGAAATCACACATTCTCACCATTTTATATGGTGAACGAACATACTGTTCAAAAGAGAATATGTTTTCCAAGGAATAAAAAGGTGAAATAGGTATGAGGTATGGTTTTATTTTATTTGAAACAAATACTTATGCTTATATTAGTATGTTTTATAGTTTTCAAATATTCCAAGAAACAGTGAGGTGTGTTAAGGGGATTCTGATGGAAATCCTCACACAGAAAGAGAAGTGGCAGGCCTTCCAGACTCAATACACATGGAATGAAAACTTTATAACTACAGAAGCTACTTAGAATAAGGAACTGGTTGAAAATGGTTCCATTTTAGAATTTTATGCAATCTGAATAGCATGTGCTTTTGGAATTAGCTTCTAGAGCTTTTCTTATTGTCAACATGTAAAGTAGATTCCATGGGAGTCATATGACAAAGCCTTATTATTTTCTCTTCAAAGCCTCTCTATATTTTGTGCCAACATTAACACTAATCTCTATCACTCTGCGTGCTGTTAGAATAAACATTTCATTATTATTGTATCATCTGTCTTATCTTATGGATTATTGATATTTATGCTTAAAATATATATGGTTTGTCTAGATTTTATTATGATTCCTTTTGTTAGAGTGACTAGTTTAGAATCAGTCACGTTCCTAGCTAATATATTAATTTCAGAGCTTACATTATATTGAGCAAGGTGCTTACTCAGTGCTTCTCTGTGTTAATTTTGTGATAAAGATAATTATGTATTCAGAAGTCTCAAAATTCTGGCTCAATGTCATTTTATTTAATGCCGTAAGACTCTTGGGAGGTGACCTTATTTGGATGGTCACAGTGTTTCAGCTGCTGCTCCCAGTCCTTTATCAATGGCCCAGTGAGACGGCACTACTTCTGTCTCCGTCTTACAGATCACAGAAATGGATGTACATGTTCTTTAGCCCAGATCAAAGAGCTAGTAAGGGTCAAGCCAGGCAGCTTTTGTCAGTCAGAGCTCCATGGATGGAGGGAGTGGCTTTTCCTTGGAAAAAGGATGATTCCACTTGATTAGATATTGAAGGGTTTTGACTTTTATGTAAGTCAACAGAGACATTCTTTTTTTATTAAGGAATTTTTTTATTCATTTTACATACCAACCACAGATCCCCCTCTCTTCCCTCCTCCTGCCTCTCCAGCCTTCCCTCTCCCTAACCCACCCCCCATTCCCTCCCCCACAAAGATATGGCCTCCCATGGGGAGTTCAGCAGAGCCTGGTACATTTAGTAGAGGCAGGTCCAAGCCCCTCCCCCTGAATCAAGGCTGTTCAAGGTGTCCCACCATAGGTAGTGGGCTCCAAAACACCAGCTATAATGCACCAGGGATGGATCCTGATCCTACTGCTAGGGGGCCCCTTAAGCAGATCAAGCTACACAACTGTCTCACTTATGCAGAGGGTCTAGTCAGTCCCATGGAGGCTCCAAAGCTATTGGTCTAAAGTTCATGAGTTCCCACTAGTTTGGTTTGGTTTTCTCTGTAGGTTTCCCCATCATGCCATTTTTATTGGCATCTTATAAGGTAATTATCTAGAGACTTGGAGGCTGAAGTACTGTTCAGTTACTTTATTAAAATATTGAGGAAATAAAAATACAAAATGGAGTTGAGATCTAGAGCATCATACACAGATCTAAACTGTACAGAGAAATTAATGCAAATTCAAGAGATGCAATAAAGAAAGAGTGTAAAAGCTAGGTCTGGTGGCTCATGCCTACAATGCTAATATTGGGAAGACTGAGAGGTTTGAATCCACACTGGGCTACATAGTGAGGTGCAGAACAGGCTGGGCTACAGAGAAAGACTTTGCCTCTGATGGAAAAGCAAAGAGAAGAGGAGAGGGGAGGGGAGGAGAGAGAAATGAGACATAGTGGAAAAGATCATGAACACTGGACAAAGTATGAAATTAAAAAATATTCAAACTGTTCAATACCAGCTAAAAATAAGACAGAAAATAAAAAGAAAGCACAAGCATTTATACTTAAGATACTTTTTTTTAAATGCAAGAAATCTCTGGACAAATAGAAGTGTTGGCATTGGTGCTGAGCAACTGAGACAGTAGGAGGCATTTGCAGACACAGAGGTGTTCAAAGAGTTTGACAAATTGGAGTGGCAGAAAGTGGTTCAGTGTTCTTGGAGGCTAGGGGACATGTTTGAGATGTCAACAATGCAGTAGTAAAATGTTAAATGTAAGACAGGGAGCCTGGACTTCATCTTGTAAAATCCCTGGGAAACATTTAAGAGTTTTGCATTCTAGAAAAGTCTTTCTGTGTTCTGAAGAAAACGACGTGATAAAAGAAAACACAGCTTTGCACATTTAAATTTGAATGCGTTTGTATAGACATCCCCTGATGCACAGCCAGAGGAGCATCTGAGTGCAAGCAGCTAGCACTCTGTCTAGGAGAAGGGAGGCATTTCATGGAGTGGCTATGGAGTTAGGACAAAGAAGGTCCCAGCCAGAGGCTATGTGGCAGATTCTGATTGGTACATTGTCTAGTTTATCCTATTGTTTACATTGGGCTTTGCTTTGTTCTCATGGGGATTTAAAGTACCAGGCCTACCCTAGCTTAGTAGCTTCTCAATTTTTTTTTTTTTTTATCAGAGTGGGATAGAAATGAGGAGTTATTACTAAAGTTTGCTCATGGCTTATAAGGTCTGATTTAGTACTCCGGGAGAGAAGAGAGATGATAGAATTAAACCATTTCCTGGATGGGAAGAGATGGGAAAGAAGTAGGAATTAAGGGTTTATTAGCTTAGCTGACATGATGAAGAGTGGTTTTAATGACCTTATAGACAACACAGAATGAAGTGTGCATTGGTTGAAGTAGGAGGGATAATTGTTTCAGCTTTTGATATATAAGCACAGAAATGGAACTGGAAGTTCATTTTAAAGGCTGTAATTTAAGAGGTAATTCCTGACATAAAGTGTAATTATGAGGGTAATTTGCATAGGTAAGGCAGAAAAAAATGTAGCAAGGAAGGCGATTATTAGAGGTTAGCAAATAGAGGTATAGAGGTGAAAAATAAATAAACAAAAAGAAACCCATAGCTGTCTAAAGTTTGTAGAGAACCACAATTCAGACTGAGAAAGGGAGCAATCTTAGTAATATATCTATATCATAATATAATTGTACTTCATTAAAAGAATTAAGCTAAAGGATGGGTCACAGTGGCTCACGATGTAATCCCTGCATCCAGGAGGTTGAGGTAAGAGGATGAGACATTGGTTCTCCAGGTTGGATGTTTGTCTTTTTCTATCAGGTTTCAGTAGGCATTAGTTCACATGTCCTTAGGGGGTAGAGTCACCCAACAGCACCTTAAAACAATGTAAATATTTTTATTTCTAATATTTTATTTTTACTTTATTTCTAATGTGTTATTATATATATCCAAACATGATATATATATATGTATATATATATATATATATATTATAACATATGTAATAAAAGTGACTGTTTCTAACTAGTCAGTGAACAATGAGACAGAATCAGTCTGTGACCCAAAGTCTGGGAATTCGCAAAAGGACACTGTTAGTTCCCAAAGGAGAGTGTCCAACAGCACACCTAAGCTGCACAGCTCTGAGGAGTGGTGTCATGTTCAGGAATTCCACGCGTGTCCTCCCCTTTTACAATAGTGCATAGCAAAGGCCATCTTCAGGTTTAAGGAGATACCAGTCCACACCACTACTTTCCACAGAGGAGGATTATTATGGTGTCAGTTTCATGTATGTTTCCAGATTGGGAGAACAGCTTGGGATATAGGATACTCTCAGGAATATTGCATATTGTGCAGAAAATAGAAATTATTTGAAAATACTAATGTTTCTATATTTAACCGATTCTAAAGTATATTTACTGTTTACTATGTTGACAAGACTTTGCTGAATGTTATATTAATTTCTTTACATCTCTTTGTTAACTGCTTTAATAAATGCTAAAAAATACTGAATAACATTTCTTCATACAGGGTACAACATATGAGGATGAAATTAAAAATATCAAGCAGATAATTTCAAGGATTAATAGGATTCTGGCTCATAATTCACCAGTGTTGATTGTTCAAAGATGGATACGTGGTTTCCTAGTTAGGAAACGCTTGAGGTATGCTTCCTTCTATTGAAATGAGATAAAAATATTAAGGACAAGAAGTAAGTTCTAGAATAATTTTCACTTTTGTATTCTCTGTTCTTAAAGTGATATTTATGCTATGCTTGACCTACATAAAGATCAATAAGAAAAATGCTATATTATGATACATAATCAGAATTTGATGCCTTTATTTGTATTTTAAATTGACTATAAAATAACTAATAAATACAATTTTTGTAATTGTTTGAATACTATATTTTTATTAAACTTTAAAGATGCCAACCAAGAACCTGTGTTGAAATATTCTCTTATAATAATCATAGTCATCTCATGATACTGTACATATATATATGTATATATGTGATAAAATGGAGGCATGTTCTTCTATATAATTCTATATGGTAATAGCCATACATATACATATATATATATAATGAAATAAGGGTATAAATATTATATAAGTTAGATAAAATAAGCGTTTACACCTTAAAAATATAGGAAGATTTTGGATTTTATTGGAATCTTTAGTTAATGTCCTTAGGATTGTCTTTTCTGTCTCAGAATTGAGGCACCCCCTGGCACTGGTATAACATGAAATAAAATCCCTGTTCACTGGCCTTGGCCCACAATCTCAGTGTGTGTAAGCAGAGTTTGAGTGCTGTGGGGAAGGTGTCACTTATGAACAGATTCTCCTGTGTCTCAGGCCTGACTTACATGATATCTTTTTTTTTAAAGCTTTGTTCCATTAGGCACATCACAGAATTGCTCTAAGCCAGAATTTCTTCATCTATAAATGGTAAAGGGCAGGGGTTAATGGCCGTGCTTATGTATTTGCTTGTAGGAATTCAGATAATATAACATACCGGCACCGAGCAGAAGTGGCCACTGCATTCTTATGTGCTTTAAACACACCTCTACCGTGTTCTCTGGGGCTGTCTGCATTATCTAGCTCTGTAGAAAACGTGCCTTGGATTTTTTCATTTCTTGCCTCATGTTTCCTCAGCACACAGGATAACTTCTTCAGAGTAGAGTTCTAATCCGGTTATTCACCAGCTCCTAGTCCTCTAGTGCCTCCACATTTACCTAGGAACAATTTCTAAATCACATGCCTCTCCCCATGCATATTATGCTACAGATGTCTGCATCTTTATCTGTACCAAGGCAGTTCTGTAAACTCCCTGAGACAGATGTAGTATCTGTTTTCTGTTCTGTACCTTCAGAACAAAACTGTGCTTGAACCACTGAGTGCTCACAAATACTTATGGAGTTAATGAACACAGTAAATGAAGATACCATGAGAGCTGGAATCAGCTGTTTCTGGATCAGTCTATGGGAGAGTGAATGTATAGACTAGGAAACACAGCAAAACAAGCAGCCTGGGGTCCCTCCCCAACCCAGGGCATTAGTCCTGAGAAATGCCTCTTGGCAGTAAGATATTTGCATTTTCCTTGAAAATTTTCTTTTAAAATGCCCAAATACCTTACAGTTCCCTTAAACCCCATATGTAGACTAAAGCTAGAATTATTACCAACTATGTATGTTTTAAAGTGGAAGTTTTCCTGGTATACGAATAGTGGGGTGAAGGGAAGTCTGCATTTAATCTTAACAAATAGACACAAGCCTATACCTGACTGGCAGACAGGCTGAGATCATAGGGTCAAAGGAGGAGACACCAGCACAGCGATGTGCAGCTCATGTTAGCAGCGGGTCCGTCCACTTCATGTCTCTTGGTGTAGAGTCCCGGCGGTCTTCTGGTCTGTGCCGTGGGTCTTTGCAGTGGGCAGTCACAAAGGAAAGGGCTGTGCTAAATCTGTAGCTGGTGTTTCTGCTTCACGTGTCCTGAGTCCTGTGCACCTTCTGTTTTGTTTCTTCACTCTGGTCATTGAACACCACCAAGGCCGCCAGCTCTTTCAGACAGCAGTGATATTTGAACTAAGATCGAGGAGCCAGATGTGCTGTGTGACAGTGGGGCATCTTGGGTCCTAAGCCAGGTCAAGAGGTTCAGTGTGAAATGGATCATTATTTCCACAGTGACTTATGTGCTAATCCACCACACAAGGTTCTTCTCTGCTTTCATTGAGGACTGTCCTGCTCTTCCTCCAGGAGAATTCTGATTGTCGACTTATCAATGATTTCATACATTAGTTTAATTCTACAGCATATACAAAACACTTTCAGAATTATAGTGTACACACTCCTGTCAGCAATGTATTCAGTGAAGCTGCAGATCTGCTGGATGTTTTGTGTTTAGAAGATTGAAGAATGCTGCAGAATAGTTGATTCATTTATCAGAATGATATTGGCTCCTTATTTAGTGATTTTATCTGATTAGGTTGATGAATATTTTATTTTAATCTATTTTTATTGGGACATTTTCTCTCCTGCCTGCTGATAATCATGCCCCTTCTCATTTAGTCTGAATGGATTTTAAAGTGCCGATTCCTTTTCTGAATTCTGTCCTCATTTCCAAGTTTGCCTAATTCTGAGCCCTGTGCAATTTTATGCTGTTGTGTGGTTCATTTCATGGTCATGGTTGTTGTTTCTTTTCTTTCTTTTTTTTTTAAAGCAGGTTTTTATCTCTTGGTCTTACTTTGTCAATAGTTATCCTATTACTCTCCGTTTTCTGCATGTCCTTAATATGTACACATCTGTGTGGATCGGGTGGATTTCCTGAGCTGTAAGAAAATTCCTTCATGTTTATATTTCTGACACCATCCCCTCTGTGGTGTTGGGGTATCTAAAATATGCCTGTCCTTCAGGGACCTGGGGCTGGGGTCCCACCATCCCCCTTCTGCATGTATCTCCCTCTCATTGGATGTTTCCATCTTAATTTTAAGTCTTTCCCCAGGTACTTCCTATGAGCTTGGGTTTTGACCTAGAGTTGAACTTTGGTTAACATCAACCCTGCCCCTTGTACTTTGTCTCTTGTATTGAACATGTGGTGGGCAGTTCAGGGCTCTTAGGCTATCTCTCCAGGCTCGCTGGGAGTGTGTTTCTGTTTCCTTTCTGTTTCTCACTTGTCTTAGTTCTTCTGTCTATCTCCTCTTTCTGAACTCGAGAGTCTTACAGGTATCAGAACTTTTTCTTTTTTTTTAAACCATCATCATTCATATTATATGTTTTCAGAAAATAACAGTTTATACTTAAAATACCTGTAGTTATGAGAGTAACAGTTAAGGAAACTGATATTTAAGCATAGCCAAAGTTTATAGGTTAATTCAAATAGCTGATTTCAGGTGGTTGCATACTTCTTGTGCATAAAATAGGCAAAAGCGTCAGGTATAATTTCAGAAAGACACAGCTTCATAAAGGTAAAGGTTATCTTATTAGAGAAGCCTGTGTGCTGCTATAGTCTGCACTGCCATCGTAAGTCCCTTTGATAGACAGGGCCATATGGGGAGCCTTTTGAATGCTAGGTTTAATTAATTAGATTTTAGCTGAGGCCAGAGTTTATGATTTATAAGTTAAATATACTGGCTCTGTAGCTAAGTAAATGTGATGAAATGCATTTATGCACATATAATAATGTGGTAAGAAGATAATATATTGTATTCATAGTGGGAGTAAAATAGGAGGCCCTATAACCATTACATTATAATTTTTGAAAGCTTTATCCAACTTGATACTACATATCCAAAGAAGAAATGATGTATTTGCATATCATTTGTTTGACCCATTCGTGTTTTAGAGACTACCTCAGTTATGGTTGAGCAGAGCCACAAGTTTTGTTTAGATTTTTATTTTCTGTTAAAGTTTATAGTCAAAAGAAGCTGAGATCTGTGACTCCAAATAATATTGCTGACCCCAGATTCCTTAACTTTTACTTCATATTTCTACCTTGTGTTCCATCATCAGGCACTTGTGGTCCTCAATGGCTGTCAGTGTCCCAACCATTATAGCTCTTCCCCAGGACAGACAGCAGTGGAAGATCAACTTGTTCTTGCACTTCAAATTTTCCGACGTGTCCTATTAGTACCTAAGGAGGCCTTCTTCCAAGTCTTCATGTCAATTGGTAGAATCTCTCAGATACTCTGCTTGAAGGTCACCTGTTACAAACAGCCATCATCACATTTGCAGAACAACGTATTTCCTGTAATAAGACATGATTATAGGAAAGATATCAGGGAGCAAAGGTCCCACGAGACAACTAGAAAGTCTTTCAGTCTTGTGAGAAGTGAGAAAAATGAGAAGGGGCCATTTGAGCCCCAGACGCATCACACCTGTGAGTAACTTAACAGAACATGGCAGGGATGTCAAGCAGCCTCTGAAGGAATTCATCGTGTTAGTACACTGGGCCCAAGTGGTGACAAAAAGCTTGGGTCCACTATCATTTTCCCATAGACATGAAACTTGGCTTCTGTTACTAAAGCTGAAAGGGAGAAGGGGTATTGGACACTGTCCATGAGTTTCTGCTACACAGTACACGGAAAGAAAAGAAACAAAATCATTTGTATTGTGCAGCACATCTGATTATATATGGAGGGGAGAAAAACGGACATATCAGAGATGAAGCATCAGTCACAAAAAGGGAAAATACAGAAACTACATTCAATATGACTGAAAATGAAGGCAATGAAAATATAGGAAACTGAAGAAATAGAACATGAATATACAATGAACAATAAGAAAATGTATATAAAAATCAATAAGTCTAGAATTGGTTCTTTTCAAAGAGCAATAAATTGATAATGCTCCAACAAGACCAATAAAGTAAAGAGAAAGAATAAATAAAAAAGATAGCAAAGTAAGGAGGGGTTAGGACAGCAGACACTAAACATAACGGAATGACCACATTGTAACTCTTTGATACTATCTTGTGAGACATGGATTGATTCCTTGAAAAAATTCACTTTCCAAATTTATCAAAGACAAAAGAGCACCAAATATAATCAAAGACATCCAGTGTATATTAGAAATACCACAGAGGCTTCATGCCTCGATGACTTTAATAGTTAACTGCCTATTTCTTCAAGTTCTTAGAGAGCCAAGACACACATCTTGCCTATTGATTTGAAGGATCACAAAACTGGATGAGACTACTGCAGTAATGAAAATTGTAGGTCAGTCAGCCTAGGAATATATATGGAAAACCTTGAAATAGTAAAGCATTAGATTCAGTGGTATATAAAAAGTGTAATACCTTATAAACAATGTAAATTTATCCCAGGAATACAGGGTTCACTTAGTAGAAATGACAATGAAGGAAAGACACACCATTTTTGATCTGTCCACTGCTGTGTCAGCTGGACCCTGGGCAAACGGAACCTTTTGTGTCCGTGGTTCAAAAGTTCCATCTTATTGTTTCTCATTTTACATAGGACAAGAAGACTTCCCAGGTGACTCACGTGACCTTTGCTCCCTGTTATCACTCTCACAATTACCTTCAAGTAGTTCACCTGAGTAGTTCCAACCCAATCACATAAGGACTTAAAAAGGAGTTTCCCTAGGTGTTGATAGGGTACATCAGGGAATTTGAAGCACTAGAACCATTTGATCCTCTGGTGGCTGTCAATCATGGGGAAGGAAGAGTACTTGCAAAGGACCAGAGAGTGGTCATCACTAGCTGGATCTGACTCCTGACAGAAGTCAGTGAGAACACAGAGAATACAGTTCTAAACAAAGGACTATTCTGCCTGCCAGAGGTCTGAATTAGATCAGAAATGAGTTTTCCTTCTAGTTTGTGCTAAGACTCCCAGCACAACTTGATACACAGAAGGACTCACTAACACACTGGTTTATATGGTAGCAAGTACAGGAAAACTATCTCAGTGTCTCAGAAAAATCACCTTATATAATTCGACACTCCTTTGAGATTAAAATAAAGTTCAGTAAACTAGAATAAAAAGTTGATTTCTCACTCTGGGGGTATAGTTTAGTTGGTATAGTACTTGTGTGACATACCCAAAGCCCTAGGCTTGATCACTAGTATCACACAAAAGCCAGATATAGTGGTGCTTGCTTGTAATCAAGACAAGTGAGTGGTGGGGACAGGGGAATCAGAAGTTTAAGGCTATTCCTGGATATACAGTAGTTTGAAGGCAACTTGTGTTACATCTCTCAAAACCAAACAAACAAACAAAAAACCCACCCCAAAACAAAAACCAACACAAAACAAAATACACTCAACAACAAAAAGATGTTTCCATTTAGACATTAGATATCTAGTGGATTTATCACTCAAAAACGAAATAATGAATTTCCATGAGCTCCTCAGTGCATTGGGGTGACGACTATGATCACTGTTCTTTATTGCAGTCTACTAAGTCAGTGTATCTTAGTGAGACAAATAAAAGTTCCTATGTAAGTAGAAATGTGCAAATAAAATCACATTTATTCTTGATGTCCCAGTATGAGTTTGCAAGCTCATAGTTGTTGCTGGAGGGCTTCTCTCCAGGTTCCACCAAGCCCCACAGTCCCACAATCCATGTATAAAATAATCACTCAGACGCTTATATTACTTATAAACTGTATGGCCATGGCAGGCTTCTTGCTAACTGTTCTTTTATCTTAAATTAACCCATTTCTATAAATCTATACCTTGCCACGTAGCTGGTGGCTTACCGGCGTCTTTACATGCTGCTTATCCTGGCGGTGGCTGCAGTGTCTCTCCGTCCTTCTTCCTGTTTCCCCAATTCTCCTCTCACCTTGTACCGCCTATACTTCCTGTCTGGTCACTGGCTATCAGTGTTTTATTTATATAGAGCAATATCCACAGCACTTCCCCTTTTCCTTTTTTTTAAAGGAGGGTTTTAACTTTAACATGGTAAAATTACATATAACAAAACAATTATTGAGCAAGAATTACAGTTACAATATTAAAAAAGATGTCCTATCTATCTTATATTTGTGAGTTTAAGGTTTTATATCTAACTTATCTTTTATCATAATTGAGGAAATTACAACTATCTAGTCTTTAACCACATCAAAGACCTGAGAAGGAACATAATGGTACCTGAGAAATGGTAGATGGATGCAAGCAACTTTCAGAATCTTGCAAGAGTAGACCAAGACAGCTGGCAGCCTGGACAGTCACCTAATGTTTCTCAGCATTGTTGGTGCATTCAAATTGGCTACAGGCCCAGAGTATATGACAGACCATTTTCATAAGCAGGAATTCTGAAAGACCATCTTACCCTGTCTTGGCAGAGTACAGTGGTCACTTTCCTTGTGTCCTGCTTGTCCAGAAAGGACAGCATTGCCTTTGTACTGTCAGCCGTCAAGGCAAGGGCAGTTCTTTGCCCAGTAGGCCATTTTGTGCCAAAAAGACAAACTTCCAAATGGAAATGTCTTAGAAGCCCAACATTCTCTCGGGATGAATTGGTGCAGCCAGGAGCAATTGTGTCTCACGTCAACAGAATTCTAAGTTATTTAAATGCCATATTCTCTAGGTCTATGAAGTGTTTGAAGATTACCTATCTATCTGAAATATATCTATGTATACCTAGAAGACTTAACTAACATGGCTACAATTATGATTATCATAGATGACTAATTATTAATCTATTTTTTAATTATTCATTACAATTTTAAATGAGTTATATAAACATAATACCTCAAACAAGAATAGAAATATATATATATATATATATATATATATATATATATACAGTATAACAAAATTAACTTCAAGTTTGTATCAATAAACTAAAATTTATACCAATGTAAAACATTTTAAACAAGTTGTTCTTTAAAAATAGGTTCATTAATCTACCCTTTTATCTTATCATCTCTATATCCTCCTATATAGCTCTATCATATCCCCTTTTCTTTTTTAGAAAGAGATCATATTTATAATCAACCTGTTTTAAATAAAAATATTGGTTTTTCTCTGTCCCACACCAGAGGGCTCTTCTGATTTGGGACACAAGAATCTCTTAACCATTTTTTTAAGCAATCTGTCTGGGTTTAGAGGGGGAGTGAGCCAATGCCACCTCTAAAGCCAGCTTGGTATATTTGGGAATTTGGGCGTAGCATCTCTTACTATTTCTTGATGGAAGGGGGCGCTGTATCTTATGGGGACGCAAAGAAAATTTTAGGCCTATGGGGTAGTCCATGAGGCTGTATTGTGTGAACCAGTTGCCTTGAAACTGCTCTAGATGTTAGATTATCTGGGCCATGGTGTCATCGGAGACCTTTCAGGGGGTCTTGGCTGGTGAAACCTGATGTATCTTAATCTGGAACAAATCCACAGCCTCTGGCTTTCTGTGGAAACAAAAGCAGAACCTCTTTTCCAAAGTAACATATCCTTAATCCAAATTTTGAAGTCAAGGTACCTTTAAAATATACATATTAGTTTAATTCAACATCTTTTTTGATCAAATTTTTTTTTGCAGTTAAAAATCCCAAAGACAACACAATCCAGATTGTCTGTGCAATATTCATCTTTATGTGGCTTTTTTATATTAATTTATCTTTTTTTGTCTCTTTCAAGCCTACGTATTGTGAATCTATTGCTTTAAACTGCAGTTTTCTAAGACTGAAATGGCACTGTGGCTGCTGGCTCCGTCCATTTCAGCTTACCAACATGCTGCTTGTCCTGGCGGTGGCTGCAGTATCTCTCCCTCCTTCTTCCTCTTTCCCCAATTCTCCTCTCTCCTTGCCCCACCTATTTTCTGTCTGGTCACTGGCCTTCAGTGTTTTATTTATATAGAGCAATATCCACAGCACATAGTCATAACCCCAAAATTAATGATATTTAGATATATAAGTTTAGTTAGGAATTGGAAAAAAGAAATGAAAATTAACACTTATAATACACTAATTTTATGGTTTGTCTTTGAAGGATACACATGTGAAATAAGCTTTCAAATAGGTATTGGAGAAATGGTTTTCACACACAAAGTGGAGAAATGAGAATATAGCCAGAGGTGGTAGGTTTATGAATGATACCTGTGAAGGGAGAGAGAAAACAGGATAGGATAGGAAGAGGCTCAGGCAGCAGTCTAACTGAAGAGCGTTTGATCAGGTCATCTGAGGATCCATGCCCAAGCCCATACAGTTCAGGTGTTTTTTTTTTTTTTTCTTCCGAGACAGGGTTTCTCTGTGTAGCTTTGCGCCTTTTCCTGGAACTCACTTGGTAGCCCAGGCTGGCCTCAAACTCACAGAGATCTGCCTGGTTCTGCCTCCCAAGTGCTGGGATTAAAGGCGTGGGCCACCACTGCCTGGATAGTTCAGGTGTTTTGCGTCGGGCAGAAATAGTCTGTTAACATTGTCTCCCATGTGCTTGTCCAATGGCTAGGAAAAGCCTTGGGGTAAACAAGGAAGTTCCAATGAAATAAAAGTTGGGATGTCAGTCAGCTGTGCATTTCTCAGTGAGCTCCACAAGGAGATCTGAGTGGCCCATACCACGGCCATCATCAACTACATAGAGGTTGTTAGGTGTCTTGGTTAGGGTTTCTATTGCTATGAAGAGACACCATGATCACAGCAACTCTTTTGAAGGATACATTTAATTTGGGCAGCTCGCTTGCAGTTTCTGAGGTTCAGTCCATTATCATCATGGCAGGGAGTATGGATGCATGCAGGCAGACATGGTGAAGGAATGGCTGAGAGTTCTACATCTTGCAAGCAACAGGAAGTCGACTGACAGTCACACTGTGTGGGATTTTGAGTATAGGAAGCTTCAAAGCCTGACCCCACAGTGACACACTTCCTTCAACAAGTCCATATCCACTTCAACAAAGCCACACCTCCTAATAGTGCCACTCCCTCTGGGTGCCATTTTCTTTTAAACCACCACATTAGGAAAGATAGGAACTAAGTCTCAGAACAAAACAACCAAACACTACTAACAGTAAGTTCATGATAAATCCAAGGATGAATTGTTTTCATTGTATAAGATGGATCAATGTATGGTTCAACAACAAATTATTAATCCAAACACAATGAGGATACAGATATAGGCAAGGACTTTCTGAATAGGACTCCAATAACCCTAGAAACAAAAGCAAACATTTACATATAGGATTTTATGAGGTTCAAAAACAAAACAAACACTGCCACCAATAATAAAACACTCCTTCAAATAGAGGAAATGAGAAACAGAATGAAGAGATAGATTGCAGAATGGAAAAAAGAAAAAATTCTAGTTATGTATCTCACAGGGGATTAATAGCTAGAGTACACAAAGAACTAAAACAAACAACTACAAAACCCCCAATAATCCAATGAATAAATAGGCCAATGAATTGACCAGGAAATTCTCAAAAGAGGTACAAGTGACTAATAAACATATGAAAATGAATTCAAGTTTTTCACCCATCAGGGGAAGCAAATGAAAATAACACCGAGTTTTCATCTCAACCCAGTCAGAATGGCTGAAAAGTTTTCAAACACAGGTGAGCAAGAGGACCCTAGTACACTGTTAGTGAAAGTGTAAATTATTGTAGACACAATGGAAATGAGTAAGAGATTTCCTCAGACTCACATAACTTAGGTGTCCTCTTCCTAGAGATGTACTGAGAGACTCTAAGTTAACCTGCTACATAGACGCCTGCACATCTGTATTTATCATGTCTCAAGTCAGAATAGCCAAAATATAGTCAGGAATCTACCAGCAGATTAGTGGATGAAGAAAACATAGAATATATTCACAATGAAGTTTATTAGGTCATAAAAAATAAAATTATGTCATTTGCATGAAATGGTAGAATTTGAGGTCAGCATTTGAGAGAACTAATCATGACGCAGAAAGATAAATGTTTCCTTTTATATGTAGAAACCATGTGTAAAACAATGTAGGCATTAAAGTAGAAATGACACTACTGCAAAGTGGGAAGGGACTAGTGAGTGTAAGGGAGGCTAGACAGTAAAGGGTACGAGAAGCTGATATGACCAACACACATGATATACACGTGTGAATGTACAGCAATGTGACCCAACATTTTGTACAATTGGCATATATTGATAATTTAAATAACAGCGTCCAAGAATTTTAACAAATTCAAACTTGGATTTTTCTTCAATAATATACAGTTTGGAAAAAAAGAATGATATGTGTTGGAACTGCAATCTGTCTCTACTCTTTAGTGAGCTTCTTAAAACATCAATGAACAGCAAGAAGACTTGTGTGGGAAGAGCATACATAGACACACAGAAAGTGATAAGTGGGATGTATCTAAAATACGTAATTGCAGGACTTGAGAGCTTGAGGCAAAATGATTTTGGGCAGCCTGAGCTATCTAAAAAATAGTGAGAAACATAGACAGCATTAGAGAATACATGCATCAGATAATACTTGTAACTTTTGTTAGTTATAAGCAATTTTTAATAAAGACTCCACTTTACTTCTTTTATTCTTTTATGAGAAAATTATATAAAAGTGTTTGGATATAATAAAGTTTCCTTAAATATTTTGAACGTTTGGTGTGATGTCAAGTTGACAGTGGCTTAAATTCAGTAGCTGTGCATTCAAGTTCTGGTTTATTATCATAAGCCAGGTGTTCATATAAATCTCATCAGTAACTTTTCTGAGGTTACTAACTTGTGTAAGTTATACACACAGTATTCACATCCAGAAGGCATGAGCCATGGGAAAAATAAAGCCATTTTCCCCTTTTCTGCTACCACTGAACAGATTCTAGAAAAGTAATATTTTTGAGTCAAATGTTTATGTCAGTGTTAAGATTTTGCAAGTATGTGTCTAACAGGCATGGGGGACACAGCACTTAGATATTCCGTTCAGATATACTTCAAGAAAGTAACTACATTTGCTGTATTTTAATAGTAGCACTTGAAAAAGTGATGGAATTGACATAGGAGTGTGCATCATATCAAACAGAGGCATTGCCGTCTGTTAACTTTATAATGTTGTGTTCATAGAGCCTGTGTTGTTACATTGTAACAGTGTTAATGGAGCCTGTGTTGTTACACTGTAACAGTGTTCATGGAGCCTGTGTTATACTATAACAGTGTTCATGGAGCTTGTGTTATACTGTAACAGTGTTCATGAAGCCTGAGTTGTTACACTGTAACAGTGTTCATGGAGCCTGTGTTGTTACACTGTAACAGTGTTCATGGAGCCTGTGTTGTTACACTGTAACAGTGTTCATGGAGCCTGTGTTGTTACACTGTAACAGTGTTCATAGAGCCTGTGTTGTTATACTGTAACAGTGTTCATAGAGCCTGTGTTGGTACTTTGTAACATCATCAAAGCAAGTGCATGTCTTGCCCAGCTATTTGCTGATGCTACCTTGTTGTGATGTAGTAACAAGACCCTCCCTAGTGGTACCAGTTAGTCTAGGACTTCTTGCCTCCAGGACTTTGAGAAACATTCTTGTTCCTCATAAGTTAACCAATCTGGGTCTTCTGTTGCAGCAGCAACAGAAAGACAAAGACAAGTATTAGATTCCCTGCGGACAATGAGACTTTTGTCCTTATGGTTTTAGGTTATTCTCTAGAAAATATAAATTCAGGAAGAAGACACTGGATTTGCCAAACTAGGTCATGTGACTTAGAGCTTAGCTTTCAGGAAAGCATATAAATGAATATACACCCTCTAAGGTCTTGGTTACATTGGAGACAAAAATGTTTATTAATACAGATGCTGTGCTGATCTGTAAAATGTAAATCAAATTCAGGTTAGGGTAGATCATATTATCACCATAGGCAGACTAGTTTGGTGCCATCAGCAGAACTGTGTATTGCTAGAACTTGCATTTGGAATGCCCTCCAGGGGCTGTGTGTTGAGGCTTTGCCATCATTATGGAAAAGGTAGAAGCTGAAAGAAAAAAGCTTAGTGAAGCAAGTAGGTCACTGGGAGTAATGTACATGTGTTGGGGTGTGTTGTGTGATGTTCTTGGGAGAGATGTAAGCAACTGTCTATTCACACCAGAGAGGTACCACTGACAGAGCAAGGAAAGAGTTCACTGAACTATGGCATCATGGATCATTTGTTGGGGTTACTTACAGGAGTATAGGTGCAGAGTTTTACAGAAGCATGGGTCACTCAAAGGCACACACACTGAAGAGCCCACTACAGCACAGGTGACAGCTAGTCAAAGTGGTGGGCCTGGAGGTTTATGTCCAACTTGCAAGGAGCTTCACACCAGAACTTTCTCTTCCACAGCTACTATTTATTGTTTGTGTAGCTTCGAAGTGGAATACAGTAAGTCTTGAACTTCTGAAATTCCTGTACCATGGAGTTCTGTGAGCTTCCAGAAACCTGGCTGGTGAGTCTTCCTCCTTCAGGAAGGAATGTTCAATTCAGAGGAAACAGCTACACACAAGGGCTGTGAAGACCCGAGGTCTTTTTGCTCTTTGCTTGCCAGAAACAAAGTTGAGCATCCTAGTCTACCACATGCTGCCCCACCATGATGCTCAGCCTCATGTCAGGGCCAAAGCAACAAAGCCGGATGACTACAGTCTGAAACTTTTGACACTGTGAGCTGGAAGCAATCTGCCTATAGGAGGCTTTCTTTTGGACTGCTAGCCCCCAAATCATGACACAGAGACTTATTATTAATTATGAAAGCTTGACCTTTGCTTAGGCTTGTTTCTAACTAGCTCTTATAACTTTAACCAATTTTTTTTAATCTACATGCCGTCATGAGGCTCGTTGCTTTTATCTCTCCTCCTGCATGTCTTGCTTCCTCTATGTCTGGCTGATGAATCCAGCTTTCTTCTTCCCAAGACCACTCTATCCTCAGAAGTCTCGCCTAACTTCTTCCTGCCTAGCTATTGGCCATTCAGCTCTTTATAAAACCAATCACAGTGACACATCTTCACACAGTGTAAAGGAATATTCTTCAACATCTGTCCTTTGGTGGATTTTCTTGGTACATCTCATGTGGGGTGCTTGGTCCACCCCAGTGTGACCACTATCATCTTCATATTATATTGTCCCTTACCAGGCTATTGTGCTTATATCTAAATCAATATATCACCTTAATAAACTTAAAGCTTGTTTTCTCGTATTTATTATAGTGACTAAATCTGACTTACATTTCTATGTATGTGTGCATTTGTGCATCCTTGTTTTCCCTGAGTCTCTAAGGCACAATGGAGAAGAGTATGTGTACGTTTGCATATGTGTCCAGCCAGATCAGTCAGGATCTGATCACACCTGGCTGGCTGAAGGCACCGCAAAAGCTGACACAGCCTGCATTTGAGAAGTGATTTTACCATTTTTAATTGTCATAAAAATGAAAAATATGCAACCTACATACTACAAGGCTTAAAATGTTTACTTCCTTGATTTGTAGAAAACATAATTGCTGACCTTTGGTGTAAATGCTAAAATTAAGATAAAGAGAAAGCCTCTGGCATGATTGCCATCTCTGCGCTGTTTTACATTGTTGCTGCTGTGGGTTGTGGGTTGCTCTACACCACAAAGACACTCTTTTTTCTATGATTTGTATGTTGGCAGAAAAGTATCAACTTAGTTTTCCTCAGCTGTAATGTTGAAAAATTGTAAGAGGCTTTCATGCTAAGCATGACTACAAATATTTGTTCTGAGTTAGATACAGTAACTTAGCAATTAAAAATAAGTGTCCCAGCAAGTGAGGAACTATTGGTAATACTCCAGGGGCTTAGACCCAGGGGCAGGAAGGGGTAGAATATTATTGACCCACTATGTCTAAGGCCCCATTGGTTAGAGGAAAAGAAAAATATATATAACTTACTGGTTGGAAGGCCCCATCAGGGGTACAGAATAAATAAATAGTAATTGAAGCCAAACCTTAACTCACTAATAACCACTGTCCTGCACACTCAACTTGTATACATAAGTCACATAACAGTAGTTTGTAAATGATATGACACATTTAAGTGGTAATACAAATTACAAAATGTAAATACAATTTACAGGTGATAGAAATTCTAAGTTACTCTGATTTAAGATTTTCTCATTAAAGATTTGTCTTAAAGGTAATAGCAGTGTACATTGACAGTATGTAAGCATGGTAAGCAATTGTTACTGGAGATGCTTTGAGCTTCACCCCGTGTGGCATCGCATTGGCTACAGGCTTGGCACATGGTGTTCTTTATGTTGAGATATGTTCCTTTTACCATAGTCTTTTGGAGCTTTTATCACATTACTTATTCCAATGCAGATCTATCTTGATCCACTCTTGTAACATATATTAACTGTGATTTCTGATAGTGGAATCTTATTTTTTTACATTTCACCTTATTAAAATCTCAATTTAAAACACACTGTCTTCTTATTTATGGACAGTATTCCCCTAGAAATGCTAATGTTACTGACTCTTTCCAGACCTGGGTGTTTTGCCAGCTCCTTTTTAGCATAGTTCACATTCTTATTTCTTTGTCAGGACTTTTTAAATTATGCACTGTAACAGGTTAGGGTGCTGTACCACATGCGGGAGTTATTCTTTACTGAACAAGTTCTCTAGACTCAGCTAGAGTACACTTCCCTTGAACCATGAAACATTTTCCTTTCTTCCAGTGCCCAGCCTATCGTTAATGGCTCAGCACCCAGCCTTGCATTTTTATAAGGTAGCTGCAGGCTGAATATCCTGCACAGTCTTTCTGGTCAACTTAATTTACTTTGCAAGATCAAGGCAGCCTTATGATTCATGTTCTCATGCTCTGATCCCATCCCTGGGAAAACTTTTGTGCCCTTGCCTAGAGCAGGGATGTGAGGTGGAAGGACAGCCTTCTTCCAGAGCAGGGTGCCAGGCTGTGTTGGCCACCTTAGCCGGTGTGGCATCGCTGGCCTACATGTCCCTGAAGAGAGGCAGTCAGTGCTCCAGTGCTCTGTACCTGATGTACCTGAGCTGGAGCTTTCTCGAGAGTAGGAGCAGGGTAGAAAGGTTTAGTCCATGCAGTCCTCAATTTTTCATTATGTCCTTAGCCATGTTTATATAGTTAATGGTTTGTTTTTACATAATCTATCTCTACTTAGATAACATAGGCTTCATGGGATGTGATTCTTTCTCTTCTCACAAAGCACATTGGGGCATATGCAAAACAATACCTTTTCATGAAAATCCATGCTTTTATTTACATTTGACAACTGGCCGATCATGAGAGATTACATCAAAAGTTTCTCTTGTGGATAAACATGTTCATCTAGATGCATCACTGGTTACACTCGAAAGTGAAGCCTGAGGGAAGAGTGAAGCTGCTTCGCATGCTCACATTGTTACTGTGTTCTGCTTGCTTTCATGCACTTTTCCCCCATGTGCTGAATGCATGTGGAGCAAGATGGAATAGCTTTGCAAAGCAGAGCTGCCCCTCCAGAGAGGTATACTGTGACTCTGAACTGTGAAGGGTTTTATTGTCTTACTATACCTTATACTAACTGATTGGGAGACAAAAACATTGAGAATGGAGGAATAAATAGAGCCTGTTTATGATGTAGGAATGCTGTGTTATTTGTATTACTTTGATTCTGGTATTACTAAACATAAATTTTCTACTTAGGTTATCATTTTAACAAATGATCTTTTTTGTCACATAAGATAGGTGTTTGCATCAGATTGGCTTAGCTCACTTTGATATACTTTCGCAAAATTTACATAACTCAGTGGTGACTGCTGTGTTTTGCCTAATCCCTTTCACTTGTCCATTTGTATAGTAACAGACTCTTCCTCTAGTCATGTATTGCTGTGATGAGAGATGTAAGCATCATCAGTGTATTCCCATTCTTTGCTGGCATTGCTGGAATCTTTTCACTAATACTGACCACTGTAATTCTTCTGTAATCAAAGGCAGGGCTGACATACCTTTTCCTTTTAATTGTAAAGGACGAAATGAGAATTCTAGAGCAATGTTGAATAGCTAGGTGAGAGAGGTTATATCTTCCATTGCTTCTGCTGTTAGAGGAGAAAATATCCAGTATCTTACCATTAAATGTGATGTTAGTTTATAGATAGCATTTGTGAGACAGTATTTCATTAAATGCACAATAGGATTAAAAGGTAAATGTGATTGCCTAATTGTGTGACTAGTGGTAATGTCACAAATCTTTTGTGGCTTATGTTTGAGGATATCACTGCTCTGTGTACTTCCTCTCTGTTCACCGTTGGGGTCAGCCCAGCGACACCCATGCTGCAGTGCAAGCCACTTTCCTAGAGTGCAGACAAGACTTGCCACCCATCACTTGCTTCCCAGTGCTCACCCACCCTGCCAGCCCTTCCACTGTCCCTTACAGCACAGAGTGGGGTATACGGACTGGGCTATTTTTAGGTGTGTTGTGCATACATTCCCCAGCTTACTCGTCTTATAATGAATGCATGAAGGTTGGTGGCATACCTCTGGTTCTTGAATAGCAATAATGTAAAAACAAACATTGCACTGGACTCATCATTGTGGGTGCTAAGATACAGTTAAACCATAAGTAGTTTTCACTTTCTCAATAAGAAAAAAATTAATAATTGTTTTCTCCTCCCTTATATTCAGCCCCCTTTTTAAACGTAAAAAGCCTAAAGACAAAATGATTAGGGTGCTTGAAACAAAATGGATCTGCATAGGTAGAAGACATGATGACAAAATCATGGAGGACATCTTCCTTCTCAAGCCTGAGTCTCACATGAAAGGGAAGGTCGCACACTGGAAAAAAGTAAGTAGAACTGTCCTCTTACATGCTTATAATTTACAGCGCCGGGGTGTAGTTTGTGTCAGTCTCACTTAAGTAATTATCACACTGCTGCTGAGATGCTGCTTCACAATCTACTGCTGTCAGAAAATCACATGACACTGAGAATAGGACTGCACAGTGCCTTAGTAGCTCCCCTAACCATTCTGTAATCATGGCCGTGTCCACCCAGGCTGGCCTCTTGTTTAAGTGAGAATCACATAAAACCTCTTAGTTTTAAAATGTAAAAACTATATTTAGCTTATTAAGAATTGGTAATTTTAATGTTATGAACAGTTTAACATTTATCCAATGTTTTTTGATAAGCCAGAAATTACTTTGAGAATGAACTGGAAAGAGAAAAAACTCATTTGCATTTGCTGAATGACTATTATATTCCAGACATTGTACTAGTTCTTTTGATTGTGGTTTGTAATTTATTCCCATGGGATAGGTGCATTTATAACCAGCTTTGGACCCAGGTGTCCTGACAATTTTTTTGGGTTTTGTGTTTGTCGTATGTTAGGTCATGTTAGAAGCAAAGATTCAGCAGTGTTATAAAAGTAGCTGTGGTTACCCTTGACAAGCTCCAGAGTTCAGTGTTTGTGATGCCCATGTGTACTGTACACATGGACTGTTCTCGAGAACAGCCTGGGCTCCATGAGCATAATGGGAAGAGTGTCACTTCAATGTCCGTATGTTAAACAGAGGTTATGACTCTCATCCACTCCTCAAATCTGATGGCTGTAGCTTGAATACAATTATTGTTTTAAAGACAAATGTACACTACCCTGTAGCTAGAGTTTTCCGGCCTTGCCCACAGTCAGGACAAATCTTTGTCACCCGCCAGTCCCACAGCCGCTCAGACCCAACCAAGTAAACACAGAGACTTATATTGCATACAAACTGTATGGCTGTGGCAGGCTTCTTGCTAACTGTTCTTACAGCTTAAATTAATCCATTTCCATAAATCTATACCTTGCCACGTGGCTGGTGGCTTACTGGCATCTTCACATGCTGCTTGTCCTGGCGGCGGCTGCAGTGTCTCTCCGCCTCAGCCTTCTGCTTCCCAGAATTCTCCTCTCTCCTTGTCCCACCTACTTCCTGCCTGGCCACTGGCCAATCAGTGTTTTATTTATTGACCAATCAGAGCAATTTGACATATAGACCGTCCCACAGCACTACCCTAACCATTTCCTTCTCAAAAATCAGTGTTACCTGTGTGAACTTGCTCCACGGGACAGGACATTGCATGAACTTGGAGCTCATAGGCAGGAATAACAATAAAGAGGTTCTGTGGCCACCCTCTGAGTGGCGTCTGCTCATACAGAGACGCTTTACTAGTGTTGCAGACTGACAACCAATGAGTATATGGTACAATATGTATATTAACGTAACAGACGTCACTACCACATGTGTAAGAATTAGAGTATCAGCTGTTGTTTAAGGATTATGTAATACCGATGAAGTCTCAAAGAACATAGCAATGGGCTTGCAAACATCTTATTAGGACATTCTTGTTAAAATATGCAAAGTTTAAAAGTGCTTTAAATTTCTTTCATGTGATTAATAATTTTGTTGATCATCACTACTAATGACATTTAAGGCCCATTCTTTCGTAGTGTATAAATATGTGCACTCTCTCATGTTTTGCCAGTGTTTATACTCACCAGTCACAGGCCATCATACAAGCTGTATTCATCTTAGTTTCTTAAAATAGTTGTAATTATTTTTGTCGGTTTCACTTTTGAGGAATTATTTGTTCCATTTAGAATTTGCTTTCAATCTTTTTCTAGCCCAAATGGCAATTTTATATAAGATTTTATACAAATTTGTTTTTCTCAAGTTACTGAGAAAAATTATACACAGTTTAATAACTAACAGATAAGTTCCTCATGGAGGCTTTGGCCTTGAAAATCACAGTAAGGTAAGTAAGCTTGATTATTAGATAATCACTCCATTATTATTATTTGTGGACATGGTCTCCTGATTATTTTCTCAAAGGTGGGAATTTCAGAGGTGATATGATGTGGAAGGGGAACCACACTCACTAGATAAAGGGACATTTCAGCAGGCATGAGGACAGTGCTTTCTCCATTTTCATATGTACCCCTCCTGCCTCAAGCCATACTTAAGATGGTTCCGTGTTTGTGGAATAGAAAGGAAGACACTGCTAAGTAAGTGTTTGCTGTCAAGAAGCTTTCTGCTTCACTCTTAGGAAGGAATATGTCTAAGTGCTGTTCATCTCTCTTGCCGAGCATACTAGGCCTAGGGTCCCATCTCAAGATTGAAAGCATGAAAAGTGGACTGTTTATCACATTGTCTTCACTTTGTCTAGTTACCATAAACCAGAATGGCTGTCTATGGATAATGTAACACTTCCACTGCCCTAGTCCACTATCCCTGAGTGAAGCGCACCATTCATCATATTTATAAAGGTCCACCTGCTATCTGGGTATTTTCTTGGTGAGATGTAATTCTCTCTCTACTATTATAATAGTAATATTTGTTTCTTGGCCTCCGAAGGCAGAGAGGATTACACATCCTCAGAACTATTACATTGCCCTGCCTAGGGATGCATTACATTAAAGCTATGAAATGGTATTCCTTAGTGCTGTGTAGAACATGGCAGCCGCCCAGTCAAATGAGGATGTGTCATCTCATGCATCTGAGAACTTGTCCATTTGTTGTTATTGTTCTAGAGAAATGGGGAATGAGAGAATAATTCTTATTTTTACTGTAAATGAAGATGCACTGAACCTGTTACTGCAGTTTTCGTTATTTGTTGCACAGTGATATTGAGGTCACAGGCCCATGTCACATTGCAGAGACAGGGAACTGCTCAGAACACTTTAACATGTGAGGTGCGTTTTTTGGTTGTCACTGAGTTTTAATTTTGTTTGCATAGTTCTTGCACTATGAATATACTAAAATAGTTTTGTTTTTTGAGTTTTGTAAATATTTTGAATTATGATTACGGACTAGAGTTTTTATAAAAGTATATATTTCTATTTTTATATTCCAGTCTTATAAATTTTAAATTATTTTAAATTGATTTTGTTAGTTCTTGTAATATGCATTACGAAAGGATCCTTTTTTTTTTACTTCTTCCCAAATCATACTTTTAAATTTTTAATTGTTTTAATGGGATAGATGTTCAAGCCTAATATTATATTGGGTGTCATCTGTCTCTCTGACTTAACTGTCACATATATGTAGAAGGCCTAGGTTGGTCCCATGCAGGCTCCCTAGCTGTCAGTTCAGAGTCTGTGAGCTCCTATGAGCCCAGGTTAGTTGTTTCTGTGGGTTCCCTTTTGATGACCATGACCTCCCTCCCCTATACAATCTCTCCTTCCTTTCTTTGACAAGAGTCCTGGAGGTTGGCCCAGTGCTTGACTGTGGATCTCTGCATCGACTTCTATCAGTTACTGGATAGAGTACTTCTGATGACAATCAGGGTAGTCTCCAATCTGATTACAGGAGATGGCCAGGTCAAGCACCCTCTTCACTATTGCTAGGAGTCTTAACTGGGGTCATCCTTGTGGATTTCTGGGTGTTTCCCTGGCATCATGTTTCTCTTTAACCCTGAAATGCCACCCCCCATCAAGATATCTTTTTCATTAGTTTCCTCCTCCATCCCATCCCTAACCTGCCCAACCCAATCCCTCATGTTCCCCACACTCCCAGTTTACCCAGGAGATCTTTTCTATTTCCACTTCCCAGGGAAATCCATGCATCCCTCTTTGGGCCCACCTTGTTACTTAGCCTGTCTGGGACTGTGGATTGTAGCATGGTTATCCTTTACAGCTGTTATCCACTTATGAGTGAGTACATACCATGTTTGTCTTTCTGAGTCTGGGTTACCTCATTCAGGATGATTTTTTTCTAGTTCTATCCATTTGCCTGCAAATTTCATAATGTCATTGTTTTTCTTTTACAGCTGAGTAATACTCCATTGTGTAACTATACCCCTTTTCTTCATCCATTCTTCAATTGAGGGGCATCTAGGTTGTTTCCAGGTTCTGGCTATTACAAATAATGGTGCTATGAACATAGTTGAGCAAGTGTCCCTGTGGTATGATTGAGCATTCCTTGGGTATATGCCCAAGAGTGGTATAGCTGGCTTTTGAGGTAGATTGATTACCAATTTTATGAGGAAACCTCCATACTAATTTCCAAAGTGGTTGTATAAGTTTGTACTCCCACAAGCAGTGGGGGAGTGTTCCCCTTGCCCACATCCTCTCCAACATAAGCTGTCATTTGTGTTTTCTTTTTTAAATATTTATTTATTTAATGTATATGAGTGACCTATCTTCAGGGAATCAGATCCCATAATAGATGGTTGTGAGCATGCTATTGCTGGGAATTGAACTCAGGACCTCTGGAAGAGCAGCCAGTACTCTGCTGAGTCATCTCTCTGGCTGTCATTTGTGGTTTTGATCTTAGACATTCTGACAGGTGTAAGATGATATCTCAGAGTCACTTTGATTTGCATTTTCCTGATGGCAAAGGATATTAAGCAGTTCTTTAAGTGTATCTTGGCCATTTGAGATTTTACTGTTGAGAATTCTGTGTAAATCTGTGCCCCATTTTTTAATTGGACTATTTGATATTTTGATGTCTAGCTTCTTGAGTTCTTTATGTATTTTGTAGATCAGCCCTCTGTCAGATGTAGGGTTGGTGAAGATCTTTTCCCATTTTGTAGGCTGCTGTTTTGTCTTATTGACTGTGTCCTTTGCCTTACAGAAGCTTTTCAGTTTCAGGAGGTCCCATTTGTTAATTGTTGATCTCAGTGTCTTTGCTGCTGGTGTTCTATTCAAGAATTTGTCTCCTGTGCCAATGTGTTCAAGACTACTTCCCACTCTCTTTCATGAGTTTCAGTGTAACTGGATTTAGGTTGAGGTCTTTTTATCTACTTGGACTTGAGCTTTGTGCAGAGTGATAAATATGGATCTGTTTGCATTCTTCTATGTGTGGACATCCAGTTATGCCAGCACCATTTCTTGAAGATGCTTCTTTTTTCCATTGTATAACTTTGGCTTCTTTGTTGAAAATCAGGTGTTCATAGGTGTGTGAATTTACATCAGGGTCTTTGATTCAATTACATTGATCCGGCTGTCTGTTTGTATGCCAATACCAAGCTGTTTTTATTACTATAACTCTATAGTCGAGCTTGAAATCAGGGATAGTGATACCTCTGGAAATTCCTTTATTGTACAGGATTGTTTTAGATATCCTGTTTTTTTTTTTCATATGAAGTTAAGTATTGTTCTTTTGAGGTCTGTGAAGAACTGTGTGAACTTACACTTCTGACTCTTTCATTTATTCTGTTCTATTAAAGGTCTGTTTAATGGAATCTAATTCGAATTCTTGAATGTGCTCTTCCTTTTGAAGACATCTGAGGCTTCAGTTATGATTTCCCCTTGTCCTCAGTACTTTCCTCCTGTCTTTACCTTCCTCAGTTTTCCTAATGCAAATATTTTCTTTACATAATATTTTCCTGTACTTCTCACATACATTTTCCCCTTTCATCTACCTCAAATAGTTCAGAAGAGCTGTCTGACAGTATAACCTCTTTGAGAAGTATAACCTATCTGAACGTTCTCTGGTGTACTTTTCCCCACTGCGATTCAGTTCTACCACTTCTGATAGATTGTGTTCTGCTTTTTATTTCCCATTCATATCTTGAATTACCTTTTTTGTTACATTGTTTGCATTCTGTTACATCTCACTGAATTGACTTAAGATCATCATTTTATGTGACTTTTAAATATACTTTTCAGATTTTGTTCTAATTGAATTAGGTGTCTAGAGAACCTTTGTGCTTCGGAAGGTTCCAGTGAACATACATTGTATGGTGTGTTCATGTCTTCCATGCTCAGGATACTGTTAGTATAAAATGGATATTTCACTTAGACGGAATCTAGGGTGGGATTTGAGTAGATGTTTGAAAACACCATCTCTATGTGAGTTACTGTCTTTGACCAAATGTGTCTGTAGGTGATGTCTAGAATGAAGCAGTTCATGAAGGGAGTTGAGTGACTTTATAGGGTGCATACATTTTTATACCTGTGTTTCCTCAGGCTCCACAGAATCAAGCCCTAATTTCAACATGAGTAAGCAGCTGATTCAGTATCACCAGTATGAAATATAGAGGCAATGACATGGTAACATTGGTAGTTATGGTCTTAGTTATGTCAGAGAAAGGTGGGATGTGCCCTGATCTGTTATGTGAGGGACCACACTTCTGATTTATAGGATATGAGTTCATTCTCAGGTCCTATAGGATGCACAAACCCCTACAGGTTTGTTGCAGTCTGAGGAGTTTGTTACTGTGGACCTGTGAATTTGACCCAAAGAAGACCTTCCTTATGTTCCATAAAATGATTACACTTGATGCTATGGCTTGTATTTTGTGACCCACTTTCACTGAGCTTCAGTACCCCCCTCATATCTGGCCAGGTACCAGTCAAAAAGCATAATTAGGACCAAGGGTATTTATTCCAGAATCCAAGGACTATGGAGGAAATATTTACTTGTTCTTTCTGAGCTTGTATGAGTAATATTTGAATATATGTCAGTAATATTTTTACTTATATAGGGGTTGCACATGTATGAGACATTTCTTGGGCCTGAAAGATTAAACATAGTAAGTGGTTCTGGGGCTGTGGTCTTGGTATCCATGCTCCTTGAGCTTCAGTCAACAGGCAAGACTATCTCTAGGCTATGGAGGTCCAGTTCCTCAAATTGTGAACCAGAATGCATATCTGAACACAATACAAGAAGCATGAAACACTTGGAAATAGTGAAAGGATCCTGAATATATAATGCCACAAAGTAATAAAAAATCAAGCACATAATGTATCTGTGGAATCTCTGGTAGCTCCTGCCTGTTCCAATGAGAATTGACCTTTCACAGTGTTTTATAAACAAGCATGGGTAAAGCTGGGGCTTTGCAACAGTGGCTACAATCTCAGTAGTACTGGCTAGGATACAAGTGGATCCTCCCTTGATTTGTGGAAAAAGTTTGGGTATGACCTGGGCTGTAACCACAGCAGCTACTAGTCTTGAGGCTTCAGGATACCAAGAGGACTGTCCTCCCTCCTGGGAGCTGTGCACCAGCTCAAAGCCACTGTCTAGGCTAGGAGTTCCCCTGTCTGCTCCCACTGTGGTTCCATTCTTGGGTTAGGAGAGGTCCAAACTGGAAGTACAGGGGTCATTTTAAGGTCCGTAAGCTCATCAAACTGGATTCTTAAACTCATAAACTATGATGTTGGTTTGACAGTCTGCTGCCACTGTTGATATTTCTGGTGCTTTCACACTTCACTTTTATCTGACAGGGTAGGGTTTTAACACATAGCTGTGGAGCCAGGATCGAAGCTGTGAATTTCTCGTTCTATATGGTGTGAAATAGGAATTTGACTTCATTATTTTATATGTAGATGTCCAACCATTCCAGCACCATGTCTTTAGAAAATTACTATTGCACCAATTTTATGTTATTCTCTTGTCAGATTTCATATCCTAATACATGGTTTACTGCTAGATTATGGAACTATTTCTTTGAGGTCTGTGTCTATCTATGTAAGAATTTTGACATTGTAAAATTTTGTTAAAATTATCCTACTAAGCCGGGCGGTGGTGGCACACGCCTTTAATTCCAGAACTCGGGAGGCAGAGGCAGGCAGATCTCTGTGAGTTTGAGGCCAGCCTGGGCTGTAGAGCGAGTCCAGGACAGGCTCCAAAGCTACACAGAGAAACCCTGTGTCTTGAAAAACCAAAAAAAAAAAATTATCCTACTGAAGATGACCAACATCTAAGAGTCTTTAGCTATATAGTTTCATCAGTATCTCCTATTTAAACTTCAAACCCACATTTATTTCTTAAAAGGCTTCATATATATATATATATATATATATATATATATATATATATATATATATGTTAGGATGTTATGTGTTTACTTGTGTGTGTGTGTGTGTGTGTGTGTGTGTGTGTGTGTATGAGTGTGTGTGTGTAGACCAGAGATCAACTTTGTAGAGTTGGTTTACTCAAACTTGTTAATGCTTTATGGGGATGGCCTAGCTCAGGTTATGCGGCTTTTGTGACAAGTGTTCTAACCCACTAAGTCATCTTGCTGACTCCTATAATTCAAATGTTGCAAATCATTATACTCAGGTTCAAAAATCACCACACAAAACCACACATGTACTCATGTGCAGGAATAATGTGCTATTTTACTTTCTTCTGAAATTTTTTTTGAAAAATTTGCAATTCTCTACTGGGGGCCTTATGGAGAGTGTGCTCCAAGGCCACTTCCAGGGTAATGCATGAAAATCTATGAAGGTGGCCAGAACTAGACATTTTCTATCTGAGGGTAATTAGAAATAAGTGTCTGTCTATCTGACTTGTAAAATAAGAAAACACACATGCTTTCTGATGTTAGCTTTCTCTTTTACTTCATCTTAAAAATGCTCTCTGACTCTTTCTGCCTCCACATTGCTACATATCTCCACACTGCTACATTCTGTACATACATACATATGGTCATACATCTCTATATACAATTACATCTGTTTTCACATGGCTACACATCTATTTTTTACATACATTTCACTTCTACACAATTTTTTCTGTACAGATTCATCTTCCTTGTCTCCACACAGTTAGAAATCTCCACACAGCCACAGCTAAGCATCTCATTTACACAGCGCTCTCACCATACAGCACTTTCCACAGTTCCTAGGCACAGCTCCTCTACACAGCAGCAGCAGCAGCTCTTCCATCCAGTCCCCCCTCTCTCACTCACACACACACGTACTTCTCCTACATGATTCACTCACTCTTTACTCATTCACTCTTTCATCCACTTGCTCCCTCACACTTCTCTAATGCTCCTTCTTCATCTTTCACTCAGCACACACACACACACACACACACACACACACACCCCTCACATTCTGCAGCAGCTCTCACATAGCTCTACACAGCCTCTTTCTCCACACCACCACTGCTGCTCCACAGCCAAACCCTGGACACACACACACACACACACACACACACACACACACACACACACGTGCACACATGCTCACCTAAGTGTATAGCTGTAAATGTTAATAAGAGCATATACACATGCATATTACATGACTACTGAAATTTCAAATTTGATTTAAAACTTTCAGTTCTCGGCCAGCAAGATGACTCCCTAGGTAGGGGCTGTTGTGCAGGCTGGTGACCTAGGTTAGAGATCAGGACACACTTAAAGGTGAGCAGAGGAGCCCCGCTCTACACAGTTGTTCTCTGACCACCATGTACTCACCCTAGCATCCACATGTACACAAAAAATTAAAACAGTAATAGTGATAACTTCTAAAATCTCTTAAAAAATTCAAGTTCAAGAGTCACCACTCTTTCCTGCCTCTGTGGCATCTTGGAAAATCCAGAGTAGGATACTTTTTCTTTTAGGAAATTGTTCTCTAGGTGAGAGAATAGGTTAACACAGGGAAAATGGCAGCATTATGTGGCTGACTGGAAATGCCAAGGCCAGAAATGAGTTATCTTTGCTGAAACAAGAAGGACAGAGCTATGGAGGTTAGAATGAGCTTGTCAGAATGTGAACTGGAAGGAGACTGTGCACATTATGTAAGAAGTTCATGAGGCAGTGTTGCTTGAAATCTATATGGTCTTATAAATAAAAAACCCAGATATTGGGGTAAATGCTGAAGGATCAGAGAAACAAAGGAACAGGCCACTGCTACGTCTCATCTCACCAACTCTACGAATCCTCTGACTGAATGCTTTGAGTCCTCAGCTGAAAGACCTCAGCCTAGAAAGCCTTCAGTTCCTGTCTCCTCATGCTTATATACCTTTCTCCACCCAGCCATATCACTTCCTTCTTAGTGCTGGCATTAAAGGCGTGTGTGCTTCCGAAGCAAAGGCATGAGACCTCAAGTGCTGGGATTAAAGGTGTGTGACTTTAATCTGTTTCTCTCCTAGACTGAGTGAGTCTCACGTAGTCCAGGATGGCTTTTAACACACAGAGAAATGATATGCCTGAGCAGAGAAAGGTAGATAAGGCGTGAGGAGACAGGAACTAAAGGTTGTTTTGGCTGCAGCCTTTCAGCTGAGGACTCAAAGACATTCAGTCAGAGGATTTGTGGAGTTGGCCAGGTGAGATGTGGCAGTGGCTTGTTCCTTTATTTCTCTGATCTTCAGGCAAATTTTATTAGGGTACACAATATATCACCACAAGATAGAATATAGATAGAAGCAAGTTGGTTAGGATCATTAATGAAAAGTTTAATTATTATAAGGGAATTTGAATGATCATTTGGGCAAGAAAGATACCTGTCTCTATTTTAATACCACATGTGCAGCTGTGTGCATAATGACTCTTACAACACTTTTAATTAGGAAGTCACATTTGTTATTCAGACTGTTTGGCAACAAATGTTAGGATTATCACTTAATTGTATCATGATTTCAGGGAAACAGTGGGGGAAAGGTTCTTCATTGGGATCAAGCTTTCTGGGAAGGAAATGCCACAGTTAATACACAATTGTGCCTAGGCAATAAAGCCTGGCAGGCTCTGGGTTCTGGAATTCTATGGGCCTTGGAAACTTCAGGTTTGCCTTTTCCATCTCCTTTGCTCACTCATGTGTTGGTGACGATGTACTAGAGCCAGTTCAGTCTCTTCCCCACGCTCTTCGTTCTTGACTGTTTACCTCTGGCAAATGAAAGCCTATTGCTTACCTGTGATCCCCTATTCCTAGGTTCTCCAAGATGCTTCATATTGAGTTCAAACTTCCTATAAATTTCAGAGTCTCGACACATTGTTCTAATTCAAATTTAAACGTATACTTTATCTTTGGTTCAAGGTGTTTGTGTATTATATGAAAAGAGTTAGGCGACAGAAAGAATGGGGACTTGACCTCCAGGACAGCATGAGACAAACGGCTGCAAAGCAGTCAGTCTGGTAATAAGGACTAACTAGTCACTATCCCTGGAGCTGGAAACAGTTGGTAACAGCTATGGAACATTGGCAACATTTACATCAAGTAAGGCTCTGAAAGGAAGCTAGCAGAGGTGTTTTTTTCATGAGAGATCCAAACCCCAGCATTTGCTTAAGCTCTGTCTTAAAGTGGGAAAATTTACCAAGGCAGAAAAAGATGGGGAAGGCTCAGAATGAAGTTAAAACCAAATTGTTAGCATTGTCCATTCAGCTATTAGCAATAGCAAATTATTAGAAATGGTTTTTTTATAATTTTTTTATTTAAAGTTTTTTTCTTTCCTTTTACATACCAATTCCTGTTCCCCCTCCCTCCTCTTCTCCTGCTGTTCTCCACCTACCCTCATCCCACCCCTGTCTCCTCCTCATAGAGGGTAAGGACTCCCTTGGGTAGTCAACACAGGCTGTCATATCAAGTTGGGGCTGGACCAAACCCCTCCTCCCTGCATCAAGGCTGAGTAAAGCATTGCACCATAACGAATGGGCTCTAAAAAGCAAGTTCCTGTACCCAGGATAAGTCCTGGTCCCATTGCCAGGGGACCCACAAACACATTAAGCCATGAAACTTTCACCCACATTCAGAGGGCCTAGTGTAGTCCCATCTAGGCTCCCCACCTTTCAGTCCAGAGTCCATGAGCTACCACTAGCTCATGGATCAACTATTTCTGTGATTTTTCCCATCATGATTCTGACCCCCTACCCTGCTCTTATAATCCTTCTTCCCTGTCTTCAAATAAACTCCAGGATCTTGGCCAAGTGCTTGGCTGTGGGTCTCTGCATCTGCTTCCATCAGTCACTGGATGTAGGTTCTATGATGACAACTAGGGTAGACACCAATCTGAGTGCAGGGGAAGGGTAGTTCAATCACCCTCTCCACCATTGCTATGAGTCTTAACTGGGGACAATCCTGTGAATTCCTGGGGTTTTCCTTAGCTTCAGATATCTCCCCATCCCCTTAGTGGTACTTTCTGTCAAGATATCTCTTTCATTGCTCTCCCTCCCCATCTCTCCCCTATGTCCCCACCTCTCATCCCCTCCCATCCACTCCTCTCTATTCCCCCATCCAAGTTTGCCCAGGAGACCTTAACCCTTTCCCCTTCCTGGGGGGGGGATCCATGTGTGTCCTGCTTAGTGTCTTCTTCTTTACCTAGCTTCTCTGGGATTATGGATTTTAGCCTTGTTATCCTTTGCTTTGCATCTAATATTCACTTATGAGTGAGTATGTACTATATTTGTCTTTCTGTGTCTGGGTTACCTCACTCAGGATGATTTTTTCTAGTTCCATCCATTTGCCTACAATTTTCATGATGACATTGTTTTTTGTTTTGTTTTTCTGCTGTGTAATGTAGATGTAACCAACCATCTTATTAAATAAGAAACACAGAAACAATGTAAAAGAGAAAGCCGAGAGGTCAGAGCTCAGAGCTAAAATCTCACCCTTCCGCCTGCGGTGTCCCAGCTTCCCGAAAGAGAGCTATTTCCTGTGTGTAAGTCGATTTTCCAGTCATTCTGCCTTCTCATTGGTTGTAAACCCAAACACGTGACTGCCTCGTCACTGTCTGAATGTACAGCCCCCTAGGTCTTAAAGGCATATGTCTCCAATGCTGGCTGTATCCCTGAACACACAGAGATCTATGGGATTAAAGGCGTGTGCCACCACCGCCACACTCTGTCTATGGCTCTAATAGCTCTGACCCCCGGGCAACTTTATTTATTAACATACAATCAAAATCACATTTCAGTACAGTTAGAATACCACCACAGTGTAATACTCCATTGTGTAAATATACCACATTTTCTTTATCCATTATTCAGTTGAAGGGTATCTAGGTTGTTTTCATGTTCTGGCTATTATGAATAATACTGCTATGAATGTACTTGAGCAAATGTCCTTTTATTGTGGTTGAGCATCTTTTGGGTATATGCCCACGAGTGGTATTGCTGGGTCTTGAGGTAGGTTGATTTCCAATTTTCTGAGATACCACCATACTGATTACCAGAGTGGCTGTACAAGATTGCTTTCACACTCATAGTGGAGGAGTGTTCCCCTTGCTCCACATCCTCTCCAACATAAGCTGTTATTTGTATTTTTTATCTTAGCCATTCTGACAGGTATAAGATGGTATCTCAGGGTCCTTTTGATTTGCATTTCCCTGATGGCTAAGGATGTTGAGCAATTCCTTAAATGCCTTTTGGCCATTTGAGATTCTTCTGTTTAGAATTCTCTGTTTAGCTCTGTAGCCCATTTTTAAAATTTTACTATTTGATATTTTGCTGTCTAATCTTGAGTTCTTTATATGTTTTGGAGATTAGCTCTCTGTCAGATATGGGGTTGGTAAAGATCTTTTCCCATTCTGTAGGCTGCCTTTTGTCTTATTAGAAGTGTCCTTTGCCTTACAGAAGCTTCTTAGTTTTAGGAGGTCTCATTTATTAGTTGTTGCTCTCAGTGTCTGTGCTTCTGGTTTTATATTTAGTAAGTGGTCTCTTGTACCAATGCATTCAAGGCTACTTCCCACTTTCTCTTCTCTGAGGTTTAGTGTAAGTGGATTTAGGTTGAGTTCTTTGATCCATTTGGACTTGAGTTTTGTGCATGGCAAAAGATATGGACCTATTTGCATTCTTCTACATGTAGATATCCAGATATGCCAGCACCATTTTTTGAAGATGATTTCTTTTTTCCATTGTATAATTTTGGCTTCTTTGTCAAAAATCAGATGTTCATAGTTGCGAGGATTAATGTCAGGGTCTTTGATTTGATTCCAGTGATCTATTAATATAGCTCTATAGGAGAGCTTGAAGTCAGGAATGGTGATGCCTCAAGAAGTTCCTTTAGTATGTAGGATTGTTTTGACTATCCTGTGTTTTTTGTTTTTCCATATGAAGTTGAGTATTGTTCTTTAAAGTTCTGTGAAGAATTACATTGGGATTTTGATGGGGATTGCATTGAATCTGTAGATTGCTTTTGGTAAGATTGTCATTTTTACTATGTTGATCCTATCTACTCAAGAACATGGGAGATCTTTTCATTTTCTGATATCTCCTTCAATTTCTTTCTTCAAAGACTTAAAATTCTTGTCATACAGGTCTTTATTTTGTTTGGCTAGAGTTACCCCAAGATTTTTTATGTTATTGACTATTGTAAAAGGTGTTGTTTTTCTAATTTCTTTCTCAGCCCATATATCATTAGTATATAGGAGGACTACTGACTTTTTTGAGTTAATCATGTATCCTGACACATTACTGAAGGTGTTTATCAGCTGTAGGAATTCCCTGGTAGATTTTTTGGTGTCACTTATATATACTATCATATTATCTGCAAATAGTAAAAGTTTGACTTCTTCCTTTCCTATTTGTATCCCCTTGATCTCCTTTTGTTGTCTTATTGCTTTAGCTAGAACTTCAAGTAGTATATTGAATAGGTGTGGAGAGAGTGGACAGCCTTGTATTGTTCCTGAGTTTAGTAGAATTGCTTTGAGTTTCTCTCCATTTAACTTGATGCTGGCTGTAGGCTTGCTATAAATTGCATTTATTATGTTTAGGTATGTTCTTTGTATCTCTGATCTCTCCAAGAGCTTTATCAGGAACGGGTGTTAGATTTTGTCAAAGGCTTTTTTTAGCTTCTCATGATATGATCATGTGTTTTTTTTCTTTTAGTTTGTTTATATAGTGGATTACATTGAGAGATTTTCGTATGTTGAACCATCCCTGCATCTCTGAGATGAAGCCTACTTGATCATGGTGGATGATTTTTTTGATATGTTCTTGGATTGGGTTTGCTAATATTTTATTGGGAGTTTTTGTGTCAATGTTCATGAGGGAGATTGGTCTGTAATTCTCTTTTCTAGTTGCATCTTTATGTGGTTTGAGTACCAGGATAACTGTAGCCTCATAAAAGAATTTAGCAGTTTTCCTTCTGTTTCTATTGTGTGGAACAATTTGAGGAGTATTGGTATTACCTGTTCTTTGAAATTCTGGTAGAACTCTGAACTGAAACCATCTGGTCTGGGATTTTTTTGGGGGGGTTGGAGACTTTTCATGATGGCTTCTATTTCCTCAGTTTAAATTAAACTGTTTATCTGATCTTCACTTAATTTTGGTATGTGGTACCTATCCAATAAATTGTCCATTTCTTTACATTTTCCAATCTTGTGGAGAACAGGTTTTCAACGTATGACCTAATGATTCTATGGAATTCCTCAGTGTCTGTTAATATGTCCCCCATTTTATTTCTGATTTTGCTAATTTGGATATTCTCTCTGCTTTTTGGTTAATTTGGATAAGGGTTTGTCTATCTTGTTGATTTTCTCAAAGAACCAACACGGTTTCATTGATTTTTTGTATTGTTATCTTTGTATTTTATTGATTTCAAACCTCAGTTTGATTATTTGCTGTGGTTTACTCCTCCTGGGTGAGTTTGCTTCTTTTTGTTCTAGAGCTTTTGGTGTGGTGTTAAGTCTCTAGTGTGAGATTTCTCCATCTTCTTTATGTATGCATTTAGTGATATTAACTTTCCTCTTAGCACTGCTTTCATGGTGTCTTATAAGTTTGGATATGTTGTTCATTCATTTTCATTGTATTCCAGAAAGTCTTTATTTATTTCTTCCTTGACCCAGTGGTGATTCAGTTGAGCATTATTCAGTTTCCATGAGTTTGTAGACTTTCTGCCTTTTGTGTTGTTGAATTCTAGCTTTAAGCCATGGTAGTCTGATAAGATACAGGGGATTGTTCCAATTCTTTTTTATTCTGTTGAAATTTGGTTTTTTTTTCTGAGTATGTGGTCAGTTTTGGAGAAAGTTCCATGGGGTGCTGAAAAGAATGTATATTCTCTTGTGTTTGGGTGAAATATTCTATACATGTCTGTTAGGTCCATATGAGGCACAGTATCTGTTAGTTGCCTTATTTCTCTGTTAAGTTTCTGTCTGGCAGACCTGTCCAGTGGTGAGAGAGTGGTGTTGAAGTCTCCCCCTATTAGTGTGTGGGGTTTGATGTGTCATTTGAACTTTAGTAATGTTTCTTTTACAAATGTGGGTGCCTTTTATTTGGAACATAAATGTTCAGAATTGAGACTTCCTCATGATGATTTTTCCCGTGATGAATATGCAATGCCTTTCTTCATATCTTTTGATTTATTTTAATTTGAAGTCTATTTTGTTAGATATTAGGATAGCTACACGACCTTGTTTCTTAGGTCCATTTGATTGGAAAGTTTTTTCCCAACCCTTTACTCTGAGATAATGTCTGTCTTTGAGGTTGAAGTATGTTTCTTTTATGCAGCAGAAGGATGGATACTGTTTTCCTATCCATTCTGTTAGCCTGTGTCTTTTTATAGGTGAATTGAGTCCATTGATATTAAGGGATATTAATACCCAGTGATTGTTAATTCTTGTTATCTTTTGGTGGTAGTATGTGTATGTTTCCCTTCTTTGGGATTTGTTGATGTGATGTTATTTGTTGCCTGTGTTTTGGTGGTTGCAGCTAGCTTCTTTGGGTTGGAGTTTTCCTTCTAGTACTATCTGTAGACCTGGATTTGTGGATATGTAATGTTTCAATTTGGTTTTGTCATGAAATATCTTGTTTTCTCTATCTAAAGTGATTGAAAACTTTGTTGGGTATAGCAGTCTGGGCTAGCATCTGTGATCTCTTAGTATCTTCATACCATCTGTCCAGGACCTCTGGTTTTTAGAGTTTCCATTGAGAAGTCAGGTGTAATTTTGATAGGTCTGCCTTTATATGTTACTTGATCCTTTTCCTTTGCTGCTCTTAATATTCTTTCTTTATTCTTTATGTTCAGTGTTTTGACTATTATGTGATGAGGGGATGTTTTTTTGGTTCATCTATTTGGTATTCTGTATACTTCTTGTATGTTCATAGGTATGTGTTTCTTTAGGTTGTGAAAGTTTTCTTCTGTAGCTAGAGCTTTCCTGCTTTGCCCACAGTCAGGACAAATCTTTGTCACCCACCAGTCCCACAGCCTCTCAGACCCAACCAAGTAAACACAGAGACTTATATTGTTTACAAACTGTATGGCCATGGCAGGCTTCTTGCTAACTGTTCTTATAGCTTAAATTAATCCATTTCCACACATCTATACCTTGCCACATGGCTCGTGGCTTACTGGCATTTTCACATGCTGCTTGTCCTGTCGGGTAGCTGGCAGTGACTCCTTCTGCCTTCCTGTTCTTTCTTTTCTCCTCTCTGTTAGTCCCGCCTATACTTCCTGCCTAGCCACAGCCAATCAGGTTTTATTTATTGACCAATCAGAGCAACACATTTACCATACAGACCATCCCCCAGCACAGCCAAGTTCAGACCATCTCAGACACCTGCACTCAGGCCCGTGGTCCTAATCATCCTCTATGCGGACCTGCTGGGTAAAGCCACGAGGAACCCAAGAATGGGCTCCCACAGGACATACAGAACATCCCACAGCATTCTTCTATAATTGTGTTGAATGTATGTTCTGTGCCTTTGAGCTAGAATTCTTCTCCTTGTTATATTCCTGTTATTCTTAGGTTTGGTCTTTTCATGATGTCCCAGACTTCCTGGATGTTTTGTGTTAAAAATTTGTGGGATTTAACATTTTCATTGACCAATGAATCTATTTCCTCTATCGAATCCTCAATGCCTGAAATTCTGTCTTCCATTTCTTGTATTCTGTTGGTTATTCTTGCCTCTGTAGTTTATATTCATTAATTCACATTTTCCTTTTCCTGAATTCCCCCAGTTTTTGTTTTTTTTTAATTGTTTCTATTTTAATTTTCAAGTCTTGAACTATTTCCTTCACCTGTTCTTGGATTTCTTGACTTTCCTTAAGAGATTTCTTCAGATTTTTTTTGTTTGCCTTTTCCTCCATTTCTTTAAGGGGATATTTTGTTTTCTCTTTTAGGGCCTCTGTTATCTTCATAAAGTTGTTTTTAAGGTAATTTTCTTTGGGATCATCTGCTTTGGGATGTTCAGGTCTTGCTGTTGTAGGCTCACTAGGTTCTGGTGGTACCGTATTACTCTTTTATTTTATTTTATTTTTTTAGTGTGATAAGATTTTTTTTTATTTTTTATTTAAGAAATTTCCATTCATCCTACATATCAGTCACAGATTCCTCTGTCCTCCCTCCTCTCCCCCAGGCCCCCCAACCCACTCCCATTCTCACCTCCTCCGAGGCAGGGTCTCCCATGGGGTGTCAGCAGAGCCTGGCACATTCAGTTGAGGCAGGTCTAAGCCCCTCCTCCCTGTGCCAAGGCTGTACAAAGTGTCTCACAGTAGGCACTAGGTTCCAAAAAGCCGGTGCATGCACTAGGGACAGGTCCTAGTGCCTGCCTCCCCACCAAACAGTTCAAGCTAAACAACTCTCTCACTTATTCAGAGGGCCTAGTCCAGTACCATAGGAGCTCCTCAGCTATTGGTCCATAGTTCATGTGTTTCCACTAGTTTGGCTAGTTGTCTCTGTACTTTTTCCAATCATGGTCTTGATAACTCTTGCTCATAGAATCCCTCCTGTAGCTAGAGTTTTCCTGCCTGGCCCACAGTCAGGACAAATCTCTCTCACCCGCCAGTCCCACAGCCACTCAGACCCAACCAAGTAAACACAGAGACTTATTTTGTTTACAAACTGTATGGCCGTGGCAGGCTTCTTGCTAACTGTTCTTATATCTTAAATTAATCCATTTCTACAAATCTATACCCTGTCATGAGGCTTGTGGCTTACCAGTACTTTACATCTTCCTTGTCCTGGCGGCTGCTGCAGGCAGTGACTTCTGCCTTCCTGTTCTTTTATTTCTCCTCTCTGTTAGTTCTGCCTATACTTCCTGCCTAGCCACGGCCAATCAGGTTTTATTTATTGACCAATCAGAGCAACCTGACATACAGACCATCCCCCAGCACAGCCAAGTGCAGACCATCTCAGACACCTGCACTCAGGCCCATGGTCCTAATCATTCTCTATGTGAACCTGCTGGGTAAAGCCACGAGGAACCCAAGAACAGGCTCCCACAGGACATACAGAACATCCCACAGCACCCTCCTCTTTCTAGTCTATTGGACTCCTGGAGCTCTGCCTGAGACCCGGCTGTGGATCTTTCCTGGTTTCATCAGTCACTGCATAAGGGTTCTAGGATGACAGTTAGGGTATTCAGCCATCCGATCACCAGAGTAGGTCAGCTCAGGAACCCTCTTGACCATTGCTGGTAGTCTATGGTGGAATCATCATTGAGGATTCCTGGGCACCTCCCTAGCACTCTGCTTCTTCCTATTCCCATACTGTCTTCATTTATCATGGTATCTCTTTCCTTGTTTTCCCACTCTGTTCCAGATCCAGCTGGTACCTCCCACTCCCCTAAGCTCTCTTTCCCCCAACCCTTGCCCTCCATTACCCCCCTGATCCCCAGTTTGCTCATGTAGGTCTCATCCACTTCTCTGTCATTGGGCAATCCCTGTGTCTTACTTAGGGTACTCTTTACTAGGTAGCCTCCCTGGAGTTGTGCGTTGCAGTCTGGGTATCCTTTACTTTACATCTGGTATCCACTTATAAGTGAGTACATACCATGTTTGTCTTTCTGGATTACCTCACTCAGGATGATATTTTCTAGTTCTATGCATTTGCCTGTGAACATCATGATGTGATTGTTTTTCTCTGCTAAGTAGTACTCCATTGTGTATATGTACCACATTTTCTCTATCCATTCTTAAGTTGAGGGGCATCTAGGTTGTTTCCACGTTCTGGCTATTACAAATAATGCTGTTATGAACATAGCTGAACATGTGTCCTTGTGGTATGATTGAGCATTCCTTGGGACTATGCCCAAGAGTGGTATAGCTGAGTCTTGAGGAAGATTGATTCCCAATTTTCTAAGAAACCGCCATACTGATTTCCAAAGTGGCTGTACAAGTTTGCATTCCTACCAGCAGTGGAGGAGTCGTCCTCTTGCTCCACATTCTCTCCAACATAAGCTGTCTTCAGTGTTTTTGATCTTAGTCATTCTGACAGGTGTAAGATGGTATCTCAGAGTCATTTTAATTTGCATTTCCCTGATGGCTAAGGATGTTGAGCAATTCCTTAAATGTCTTTCAGCCATTTGAGATTTTTCTGTTTAGAATTCTCTGTTTAGCTCTGTAGCCCATTTTTTAAGGGACTGTTGGGTATTTTGATGTCTAATTTCTTGAGTTTTTTATATATTCTGGAGATCAGACCTCTGTCAGATGTAGGGTTGGTGAAGATCTTTTCTCTTCCTGTAGACTGTCATTTTGTCTTATTGACTATGTCCTTTGCCCTACAAAAGCTTCTCAGTTTCAGGAGGTCCCATTGTCTGTGCTACTGGTATTATATTTAGGAAGTCATCTTCCATGCTAATGTACTCAAAACTACTTCCTACTTTCTCTTCTATCAGGTTCAGAGTAACTGGATTTAGGTTGAGGTTTTTGATTCACTTGGACTTAAGCTTTGTGCATGGTGACAGATATGGATCTATTTGCAATCTTCTAGATGTTGGCATCCAGTTATGTCAACACCATTTGTTGAAGATGCTTTCTTTTTTCTATTGTACAGTGTTGGCTTCTTTGTCAAAAATTAAGTGTTCATATGTGTGCAGATTAATGTCAGGGTCTTCAATTCGATTCCTTTGGTCCACATGTCGGTTTTTATGCCAGTACCAAGCTGTTTTTATTACTGTAGGTAGGGATCATGATGCCTCCAGAGATTGTTTTATTGTACAGAATTATTTTAGCTATCCTGGGTTTTTTGTTTTTCCATATGAAGTTGAGTATTGTTCTTTCCAGGTCTGTGAAGAGTTGTGTTGCTATTTTGATGGAGATTGCATTGAAACTGTAAATTGCTTTTGGTAAGATTGCCATTTTTACTATATTAACCCTACCTATCCTGAGCATGGGAGATCTTTCCATTTTCTGATATCTTCTTCAGTTTCTTTCTTCAGAGACTTAAAGTTCTTGTCATACAGGTCCTTTACTTGCTTAGTTAGAGTTACCCCAAGGTATTTTATATTATTTGTGGCTATTGTAAAGGGTGATGTTTCTCTGATTTCTTTCTCAGCCTATGTCATTTGTATATAGGAGGGCTACTCAATTTTTGAGTTAATCTTGTATCCTGCCACATTACTGAAGGTGTTTATCAGCTGTAAGAGTTCCATGTTCAAATTTTGGGGGTCACTTATGTATACTATCATATCATCTGCAAATATTGAAAGTTTGACTTCTCCCTTTCCAATTTGCATATCCTTGATATTCTTTTGTTATCTTACTGCTCTAGCTAGAACTTCAAGTACTATATTGAATAAATATGGGGAGAGCAGAAACCCTTTTCTTGTTCCTGATTTTAGATGTATCACTTTGAATTCTCTCCATTTAATTTGATGTTAGCTGTTGGCTTGCTGTAAATTGCCTTTATTATGTTTAGGTATGTTTTCTGTATTTCTGATTTCTCCAAGACCTTTATCATGAAGGGGTGTTAGATTTTGTCAAATGCCTTTTCAGCATCTAATGAAATGATTATGTGGTTTTTTTCTTTCAGTTTGTTTATATGGTGTATTACAATGACAGACTTCTGTATGTTGAACCAACCTTGCATCTGTGGGATGAAGCCTACTTAATCATGGTGGATAATTGTTTCGATTTGTTCTTTGAGTCTATTTGCCAATATTTTATTGAGTATTTTTGCATCAATGTTCATGAGGGAGATTGGTCTGTAATTCTCTTTCTTTGTTGTATCTTTGTTTGGCTTGGGAATCAGGGTAATTGTAGCCTCATAGAAGGAGTTTTTGGTAATGTTCCTTCAGTTTCTATTATGTGGAACAATTTAGAGAGTATTGGTATTAACACTTCTTTGAAGATCAGGTAGAATTCTGCTTTGAAACCATTTGGTCCTGGTTTTTTTTTTTTGTTTTTGTTTTTTTTTTTGTTGGGAGACTTTTAATGACTGCTTCTATTTCCTAAGGGGTTATTGGTCTATTTAAATAGTCTATCTGGTTTTGATTTAACTTAGGTATGTGGTACCTATCCAGAAAATTATCCATTTCTTTTAGATTTTCCAGTTTTGTGGAATAGAGGTTTTTGAAGTATGACCTGATGATTCTCTGGATTTCCTCAATGTCTGTTGTTATGTCCCCCTTTTCATTTCTGATTTTGCTAATTTGGATGCTCTCTCTCTGCCTTTTGGTTAGTCTGGATAAGGGCTTGTCTATCTTGCTGATATTGTCAAAGAACAAACTCTTTGTTTCATTGAATCTTTGTATTGTTCTTTTTCTTTCTATTTTATTGGTTTCAGCTCTCAATTTGATTATTTCCTGGCATCTATTCCTCCTGGACTTTGCTTCTTCTTGTTCTAGAGCTTTCAGGTGTGCTGTTAAGTCACTAGTGTGAGATTTCTCCAACTTCTTTATGTGGGTATTTAGTGCCATGAATTTTCCTCTTAGCACTGCTTTCATAGTGTCCCATTAGTTTGGATATGTAGTACATTCATTTTCATTGAATTCTAGGAAGTCTTCATTTTGTTTCTTTATTCTTCCTTGAGCTATTGGTTATTCAGTTGGACATTTTTCAGTTTCCATGAGATTGTAGGCTCTCTGTAATTTTTGATGTTGTTGAAATCTAACTTTAAACCATGGTGGTCTGATAAAATACAGGAGGTTATTTCAATTTTTTTGTATCTGTTGAGATTTGCTTTGCGACTGAGTATGTGGTCGATTTTAGAAAAGGTTCCATGGGGTGCTGAGAAGAATGTCTATTCTTTTTGTTAGGGTGGAATGTTCTATAGATATTAAGTCCATTTGAGTCATAACATCAGTTAAGTCCCTTATTTCTCTGTTAAGTTTAGATTTGGCAGATCTATTTAGTGGAGAAAGTGAGGTGTTGAAGTCTCCCACTATTAATGTGTGGGGTTTTATGTGTGATTCAATATTTAGTAATGTTTCTTTTACATATGTGGGTGACCTTATGTTTGGGGCATAAATGTTTAGAATTGAAATTTCATCTTGGTGGATCTTTCCTGTGATGTGTATATAATGTCCTTCTTGATCTCTTTTGATTGATTTTAGTTTGAAGCCTATTTTGTTGGATATTAGGATAGCTACACCAGCTTGCTTCTTAAGACCATTTGATTTGAAAGACTTTTCCCAGACTTTTGTTCTGAGATAGTGCCTGTCTTTGAAGTTGAGGTGTGTTTCTTGTATGCAGCAGAAAGATGCTTCCTGCTTTTGTATTCATTCTGTTAGCCTGTGTCTTTTTATAGGTGAATTAAGTTCATTGATATTAAGGGGTATTAATGACCAGTTATTGTTAATTCCTGTTATCTTTTGTTGGTAGTGTGTGTGTATTTCTATTTTTTGGGGATTTACTGCTGTGGGGTTATCTATTGCCTGTGTTTTTGTGGGTGTATCAGACTTACTTAGGTTGGAATTTTCCTTCTAGTGCTTTCTGTAGGGCTGGATTTGTGGATAGGCAGTGTTTAAATCTGGTTTTGTCTTGGAACGTCTTGTTCACTCTGTCCATGGTGATTGAAAGTTTTCCTGGGTTTATTATAGAGTGTTTGATGTCCTATAGGCTTCTTGTATCTTCATAGGTGTTTCATTCTTTAAGTTAGGAAAGTTTTCCTCAATGATCTTGCTGAATATATTTTCTGTGCCTTTGAGTTGGTATTCTTCTCCTTCTTCTATCTCTATTATTCTTAGGTTTGGCCTTTTCATGGTGTCCCATATTCCTGGACATTTTTGGCTTTAGTATTTTCTTTGACTGATGATTCTATTTTCTCTATTGTATCCTTTACACCAGAGATTCTCTCTTCCATCTCTTGTATTCTGTTGTTTATGTTTGCATCTGTGTTTCCTGTTCATTTACTCAGATTTTCTATTTCCAGCATTCCCTCTGTTTGTGTTTTCTTCATTGTTTCTCTTTCCCTTTTCAGGTCTTGAATTGTTTCCCTCACATGTTTAATTGCTTTTTCATGGGTTTCCTGGCTTTCTTGAAGGGATTGATTTATTTCTTCCAATTTTTTATTTGTCTTTTTCTCAATTTCTTTATTGATTTCTTCCAATTTTTTTTGGTTGCCGTTTCCTCCATTTCTTTAAGGGTATTTTTCTTTTTTTCTTGAAAAGCCTCTAGCATCTCCATGAAGCTATTTTTATAGTTACTTTCTTCTGCTTCTTCTACATTGTGATGTTCAGATCTTGATGTTGGAGGAGGACTAGGTTCTGGTGATGCTGTATTTCTCTTTAGGTTGTATGTATTTTTGCATTGACGTCTGCCCATCTCTTCCTCTAGTAACGATGAGGTGTCTGTGTCTGAGCGAGTTGCTGTTGGTCCACTCTGCTTGTTGTGTCTGTGTCTCAGGAGGCCCCTCTGGGTCCAAACTTAGCTACTGGTCTAATTGGAGCTGGGAGATGCTGTATCTCTGGGAGCTGCTCTTGGCTCAACCCAAGCTAGTTGATTCTGTGACACATGGAACTGCTTTTGATCTTATCAGGGCTCTTGGTCCAGTCAGAGCTGACATTCTGTGTCTCAGGAAGCCTCTCTTGGTCCAATGAGGGCTGGCAGGTTCCCTGTCTTAGGAAGTTACTCTGGGTCCATTGAGAGCTGCTGGTTTGGTTTCCTTGCCTTAGGAAGTTACTAGGGTCTCAGGTGGATGACTGTTGGGGCAGTGCATGTAGATTGCTGGGTCCGATGGGAGTTTTGGTAGGGGGGCCTTTCTACAGTTTTCCCTGCTGGCCTGCAACTGGGGCAGGGTTGGGTGGGGGTTCCCAGGGACTGTGTCCCAGGGCCTGGGTACTGGGGGCAGGACTCGTTGGGTGTGAGCAGAGTCACTCACCTCTTGGTCCAATGGGAGCTGGTGGTTTGGTTTCTGTTCCTCAGGAAGTTACTGGGGTCTCAGGTGGGTGACTGGTGGGACCCGCTGGGGGGTTTTGTGTGTGTGTGTGTGTGTGTGTGTGTGTGTGTGTGTGTGTGTGTGTGTGTGTGTGTGTTTCCTGCAGGAGTTTTCTCTGCTGGCCAGCAACTGGGGCAGAGTTGGATGGGACTTACCCATATTGCTCTTTATGTTGTTTAATGTGTTCTTACACTGTCGTCTGCCCATTTCTTCCTTTAATCTGAACAGGTGGGGCTCCAGGTCACTCTTCCTCCAATTGGTGCAAGTTTTACTCTGGCTCCTGTGGTTGTTCTTCTTCCCAATTGGTCCAGAAGGGGTGTATGGTTCCTGGTGGTCACTGGTACTGCTGGGGATAGTTGGCTTGGTAAGGGGGTGAGGGAGGAAGCTGCTGCCCAGTTCTGGGACTCCAATGACTGGGAGAAGGGGCACAGAATGTGCCCCCAGTGCCTAGGGGCTAGAGAACTGGGCTGACCTGTCCAGATATGGGGCTTTACCTGGTCCCAATCAGTGCAGGGTGGACATATGGCTCTGGTGGTCACTGGTGCTGCAGGAGATGGTTTATTAGAAAGCTTTTAGGTTTATGTCTGTAGTTATCTGCTGTCACAATCCTGGAGTTAGGCAAGGGGCAGGTGTTTGGGAAACTTCATAAACTCATAGGAGCATTGTAGTGAAGAAGCTCTTTTTTATTTATTTATTTATTTATTTATTTATTTATTTATTTATTTATTCATTGTGATTGGTTTCATTTTATTGTTGATGACTAGAGACAAGATCTTTGCCAAGGCTTGCCTTAGGCTTGCTGTGTAGCCTCCTTCCTCCACATCCCTAGTGCTGGGATTACAGACACATAACACTTGGTTCAGTCTACATGGTGTTGGGAATTGAACTCAGGGCTCCATACTTTATGGGTACACTCTCTGCCAGCTGAGATATGTCCCCAGTCTGTAGGAACAACATATTCCTGCCATCCTCGTCCCCTCATGAGTGGCATATTACCACTGGTAAACGGGTTTCAGTATTAGAATTAAGATTTTGGAACTGACATGTTACTTTCCCCCCTAAACATTAGTTGTCTCTTTACTGAGACCATTTTTCTTCATGACATACCTAATGTGTAATGCCTCAGTGTGCTTCTTCTGTTCCCCGTCATTCCACAGTGGTGCCTTTTATTGTCTTAAAGGGTGATTGTCAAACATCCTGACTTCTAAATAGACACTAAACTGCTTCTTTAATTTAATCTTAAATTAAGCTGTGAACTGTAAGATGAATTGCTGCCCCACCTGCAGGGCTTCAATGGGTTCTCGACCAACTTAAGGAGGGAATGTAAGGACAGGAGATACAAAGGAAAGACACCAAGTCCAGATTCTGATCAAGGTGCCACTTTATTTCTCTTCCAGAAAGGTTTATATAGTTCCACAGGGTGGGGGGGAGCAAGAAGCTGTCATTTGCATAAGGTGGGGCAAGCTAACAGGATGTGTGTATAGGATGTTTACAGGGTGAGAGGGTCAAGGGCTCTGACTCAATGTCCTGTTGCTAGGCAACCTGACTGTAAGATGATCTAGTTCTCCATCTTATTGGGGGTCTGTATTTTTCCACTAACTAGAGATTCTGTCCTTGTCCCTGACAAATTGCTAAGTGGTCTTATTAATAAAAACCAGGAGCCAGACTGAACTCCACAGCCAGTGCACTGTGTCCTTTCCTTCAGTCTGTTCAGGACTGGAAATCCCCAGACTCCACCTCTTTCCATTTCCCCTGTGCTTCAGCTGCGCTCATTCCCCGAGGTGATCCCAAGAAGACTTGCTCTCTTCATAAAGTGCTTTTACTGGTGGGAGGAGTGAGTGTGTCTGCTTTAACAGGAGTATCTTTAGATTCATGCTACATGTGTGTCTTACATTTATTTAAACACTACTTCCTTCAAAGACATCTTTTAAACGAGTATCTTATGTGTTTAAGTCACAATGTGTTGCATTTTATGACGTGATTCTTTTGGTTATCCAGTTGCCTAGTACATTGATGTATCTATAGGAAACATTAATATAATAAAGATTGTGAAATGTATTTATTTTTAATTTTATTTTTGAATGTCTTAATTGGAATAGAATTACATCACTTCTCCCCTCCTTTTACTCCCTTCAGCCTCTCCCAGTTACACTTCATCAAACTTCTCCCATGTCTTTCCACTTTCAAATTGATAGCCCCTTTTTCTTTGATTATATTAGTTATGTGTGCGTATGTATGTGTGTGTGTATATATATAGAGAGACACATATAATATATACAAATTTTTATTTGTATATTTATATAATATAAATACATTAAATATATACAAATATATGTAAATAGAACTTACTGAGTCCATTAAAAACTGTTAAATTTAAAAGAACTTTATCTAAACTATATTCATAAGGTTTGGGGGTATATCTCATGACTCAGAGACATTTAGTGTGTTTTCTAAAAGTATTAATGCAGCATTCTACTGTGAAAATAGTATCCTACTGTCCTGATCACTGAGATATTTATAATGGACAAGAAGAAATGAAAGATGCCATTGAAAGAAGATCAATTAAAATTATGATACAACAAAAATACAAGCAATTAATATTTTTTCTTTATTCTGTACATTTAGTGGTTTGATTATTATATGGCAAGGAAACTTTTTTTTTCCATGGGAATAGAAAGAGGCAGGGTGCCAGGTAAGCTCTCAGGAATCCACAAGGATGACCCCACCTTGGACTATTGGCAATGGTGGAGAGGGTGCCTGGACTGGTCTACTCTAGTGATCGGACTAGTGAATACCCATACAGTCATCATAGAGCCTTCATCAGTGACTGTTGGAAGCAGATGCAGAGCTCCACAGCCAGGCAAAGGCTGACCTTTGGGAATCCAACCAATGAGAGAGAGGAGGGATTCTGTGGCAGGGGACATGGAGATGATGATGGGAAAACTTGCAGAGATGACCAGCCACACTAGTGGAAACCCATGAACTGTGGACCAATAGCTGTGGAGCCCCCACAGGACTAGACTAGGCCCTCTGTTTACGGGAGACAGTTGTTTAGCTCAAACTGTTTGGGGAGCCCCCAGGCAGGGTGATCAGGACCTGTCCCTGGTGCCAGGGAAGGCTTTTTGGAGCCCAGTGCCTAGAGTGTGACACCTTGTACAGCCTTGGTGTAGGACAGAGGGACTTGGACTAGTTCAGATGAGTGTGCCAGACTCTGCTGACTCCCCATGGGACACCTTGATTTGGAAAATGTGAGGATAGGGGGGTGGGCTGGGGGGAAGGCTAGGGGGTGGGAAGAGGAAAGGGGGGATCTGTAGTTGGTATGTACAGTGAATAGAAAATTTCTTAATAAAAAATGAAAAAAATAAAATTAACAGAAAATAAAAATTAAAAAGAAAAAAATACAAGCAATGTCGATAAGAACAGTGTTCTCACCTGTGTTGGCCTACTAGAAATTAGAATGCTTTTTCTGGGGCTACACAGTGAAAAGATCCCTGGTACTGTGATCATAGTGGAAACCAATATAGTAGCCCTTTAGGTTGAGGAGATGAAGAGACTTAATAGACAGTGTGGTTGCTTTAACGGGTAATAGACCTTTCAGAGCTGTTAGAGAAAATGCAAATGTTTCAGAAGGTAGCTTTCATATCACATTTCTTTGCACTGTGATTAGAAGTAAGAAATGTGATATCAGAGTAGTGAACTGACTCAGTATGCCATGGTTGTCCCCTTGAAACAGTAGATTAGCATATTCTTAAAAGTACCAGTGGACATGCATCATACATTTCTAAGTCCTCACACTCCTGTTGTTGTTTTGAAAGTGGTGTGCAGCCTGTATATGATAAAGAAGTACATGTAGTCAACTATTAAATGAAGGTGCATTTCATTAGACAGAACCTGCGTGGCGGTAGAAGTGGAAGAGGGCTTTCTAAAAGTGCCTTGCATATGTATGTTTGATCTCAATAATGTGTTCACATTGTTGGTCTCTGCTGCCTGGTGGGAGCCACGGTCAATAGACCCCGTGAGCTCTGGAAAGCAGAGGCACTGACAACTGTCTTTCAGACTGAGTTAATATTTGCTAACTATTGTCACACCCGAAGAGGTTAACTGTGTGTTTCCCATCTTTAAACTTTATCACTGTATTTTTCTTCAGGATAAAACAAAATTATGGGTCAATTTTCACTGAAGTGGGCTGGATGTCTATACTCACCTTTCATCTGTACAAAGGAATTATGCACCTCATTCCATGGAGAACAGCAATGAAAGCCCGTCTCTGACTGGACACTAGGGATGTCAGCTGCACATAGAAGATAAGTGTGAGGTGGAAAGGAGAACTTCACCTAGTAATACATCCAAGACAAAATATTTTAACAAATTGAAAGTTGCATTAAAATTCCCATGAAAGTTTTCTTCATCTAAGATAACTAGTGTCACCAGTTCTAAGCTGAAGGAAATGAATCATCATAAATACACTACTTTGCAAGGACAGAATATACAACTTAAGCTGTCATCCTATTGTAATAAAAAAGACAACAAAATCAATAAAAGGTTCATTCCTCGCCTAATTTACTTAGAAGGAATTTTTATTGCTTTAAGATAGAAGACGCCGTCCGTTTCTGTGTGTTGCACTATCAGTGACAGCTTTCTGTTGCCCGAGTCGTCTCTCCACTGTCAGTGGATTTCCAGGAAACAATGAGTAGCATGCCCTTGGAGAAAAAATATTAATGTTGGCTCCCCTGCTACTTTGTAGTCTATGAAAGACAGTGTTCAGACTCTACATCTAAGTGTACATTTTGCTGAGACTGTTCCCCTAAGAATGCCTGGAGACACTCCTAAGAAACAGCTAGCACTTTGTTGCATTTCAGCCTTTGATTACTAAAATATACACGTCTTGTAATGCCAACAATGATAAAATACACCCATTTGTTTCTTTTTAAAATTTGGCAACTATAGTTTACTTTTAAGTGATTGAATTCATTTTAACTGGTAGTTAACTTTTATGAAATACATTTTAATGATGCTTCTGTTAATATACATTGTGCAGTGCTTATATCAAAGAAGCTATATCTCTTCTTTATGGAAAAAGTATGTACAGTACATTATTGCCACTGTGCACTGGCACATTGGGCAGGTACAAGTACAGTTTGTTATGCATGGATTACCCCTTCTCCACCCACTACTCACAGCTGCCAGGAGACACTGTTCTACTCAGCTTCTCAAAGAAAGACTTGACATTCCACAAGGGAGTGAGTTCATGCAATACCCATCTTTCTGTACCTGGCTTATCTAACATAATTATCTTTAGCATCACTCTAGTCACAAATTACAGTATTTGGCTAATTTTTGTTGCCAAATATTTGTGACATATTTCTAATCCATTCACTAGTTGATGAATACTGGTGCTGTTTTGTTATTTTTGTTTTTTTCTACTATCAGTGCAATGAAGCTCTGTGCTTGTATACAGCCTGTACTCCCAACATGGGGAGAGCAGAGAACAGGGACCACAAATTGGAAGCCATCCTACTCTGTACAGAGAGATTCTGTCTCAAAAAACAAACAGCCAAACAATCAAGTACCCAGGGTAGAGAGAATATCATAGACTGTCAATGAAAACCTTGTTGGATACCATTACATCTGGTTTTGTAATTATTTTGAAGAAACTATATACTTTTTCCAATAGTGTTAACACTAATTTACATTCCCAACAGCAATTGCAGTGGTTCCTTACTTTCATGTGCTGGTCAGCACTAGCTATCTTTAGTCTATAAATCTGCCCTCCTTATTGACATAAGATGTTATTTCATTGATGTTTTGATTTGCATTTGCCCAACTATTAGTCATATTAATGTTCTAGTTGGCTATTTGTATATCTTCTTCTAAAACGGCAATCAATATGGAGATTCCTCTCCAAAGCAAAAAAAAAAAAAAAAAATCCTCACATATGACCCAGCTGCATCTCTCCTGGGCCTTTGCCCAAAGATGCCAAGCCAACACATCAGAGATGTCCACCCATCTGTGTTTGTTGCAGCGCTATTCAGAACAGCCTAGGTGAGGACCCCACCTAGGGGCCCACCCACTGAGGAGCACATAAAGAAAAGTTGTTTCTATTTACAGTAAATGGAATAACAAATTTGTTGTTTGCAGGAAAATGGATGCAACTGAAGATCCAAGTTATATCAGTCTCAGAAAGATGCATATCTTATATATTCTCTAATCTGTGGGTCCTAAACTGTACACATATAATTGTGCATGTACAGATGACATGGCAGTGGAAGCCACATGGACTGTGGAACAGAGGGGCCTAGTGTTTAGTGGAGCATGAGAGGGAATGTGTTCAAGTAACTTTATATACTTTCAAGAAATTGGTCTTGTTTAACCCTGCAATGCAAAACAGGAAAAAATAAATATTGAAGGCCTGCCACAGCTTTAATTGGGCTAAGTGATTCTTTTGCTCTTGAGTTTCAGAAGATTTTTAGGACTCTGGGTATCCCCCTATTGTGTAGGCTGCATGTGTGTTCTTGGGTTGTGTAGGTTGCCTCTTCACTCTTTTTAATTTGGTGTGCAGAAAACTTGATGTGGCTTAACCTCTTTTGTCTCTTTTTGTTGAGTTTTTGTTTGTTCCTTACTGGCTTATCTAGCAATGACTTCTAGAATTATATTTCTCTGAAGTGGTGAAAGTGGCACCCCTGTCTCAGTCCAAAGTTTAGATTGGGATCTGTCTGCACCTCCTCATTCTGCATAAACTTAGCTGTTGGTTTATTATATGTGGCCTCATCACATTTAGATAGGGTTTTTATATCTCTGCTGTGTTCATTTTTTACAACAAATTCTGTTAAGTTTTACTGACTGCTTTTTCTCCATCTGTTGAGATGGTCAGATTTTCTGTCTTCTATCCTGTTGTGACGTTTCTTGCTTATCTATTTACATGCATTTAGTGGTCATTGCATCTTAATGTGCTGTTGGGTTCCATTTGCAAATATCTTTTGGGGTTTTGGATATGTATCTATAAAGGATGTTGGTTATAGTTTATATTTTTTGTTGTTTCCCTATCTGTTCTAAATGTTTGAATGTTGCTGGCCTTTTGAGTATATTTACAAGTATTACCTATTCTTCTGAATGTAGGATAACTTAAGACGTGGTGTTAGTTCTTCCAATAGTTGTTAGAATTAAACAGTAGAGCCCCCTGGCCCTGGTATTTGATGAGATACTTTTTGTGAGTGTTAGTCTTTTTAAATGCTGCTAATTTGCACAGATTTTGTACTTACTCATGGTTCAGCCTTGGTAACATGTAGTCTGGTAACTTGTTTATTTTAGTTTATCAGTGATATTTTATTATTTTTTATTATATGTAAGCATATGTTTTTGTATGGGAGTATGTGCCTATGTGAAGGGATGTGCATATTAGTGTTGATGACTTCAGTCAAGAAAAGGGCACCAGTTCTACTAGAGATGAAGTAATAGTCATTTGTGAGTCACCTGACATGGGAGCTGGGAATCACACTTGGATCTCTGCAAAAGCAGTACACACTCTTAGCCACTGAGCCATCTTTTCAGCTTCTGGTTTTTATGCAGTTGAAACCAGAGGATCCTACCCAGCCTCATCTTGCTAGGTCTCCTGTGATGACTGCTGTTGTGTGCTTGTCTTGGATGTTGACCTTTGACTCACACATTGGTTTTGAGATAGGGTCTCTTTATTTTTTGTGAGGTTGTTTTCAGCAAGTTTCTGAGGGTTTTTTCATGTGCATCTTTTCTTGTAGCATAGGAGCACTGGGATTATAGGTGTAAACTGCCACACAGCTTTTCAAAGGGCTCTATGGATTTAAACTCCATTCTTCATACTTGCTTTGTGTGACCCATCTTTCCAGACCTTCAATGATAGTTTTGCATCATTTCATCAGGTAGCACCAATATTATATTTATGTAAATAACATTGGATATTGGATGAAATACCTCCGATATGAGTGGGAGGGCGCTGAGTTTGTTAAGAAAGCTGTGTTAACTACACTTTTACTTTGGACAGAATGAGGTTTGCACTGAACTACAGACCCTATGAGCTGTGTGCTTGTTGGTGACTTTGCTGAGCTTACACTAAGCTTTGCTTCCTCTCATCTTGAAGTAAAAGTCTAAAATCTCATGCAAGTTTGCAGGGTCTTTTCTTATAAGGTTCCAAAACTTCACTGCTAAGTATCTACTCTATGGCAAACCTGAGGGCTCAATAATGGACTTGTTGGTGCCTCTAGTGTTGGTCATGATGGACCTTAAACTAAATCTTGAGCTGAGCAAACATAGCATTTCTACAATGAATTTTCCACATGCCCTAATCCTGGAAATTCTCAATAAACACATTCAGCACCTTCATTTCCCATGACTGTTTTTGTTGTAGTTTGCTTTTGTATAGAAGAGTTATGTTTCTTCCTTTATGTATGAAGCCCCCTGTGCTTATCTAGGTCACCTTTGGTTCATTCTCTTCCTTGTGTTAGGGTACTATCTTCTGAATCCTTTTTCAGAAAAAGTAATATTGGCATCAAATATAAGGTAGTAGCAGTTTGTGAAGTAATGATTAAATCTACCATGATTTAAAGGTTAGTATCTTAAACAATAATCGTTACTCCTAAAAGTGTATTGAAATGAAGCCCCTTCTCTATGTCTGGTTCTGGGAACCAGCACTTACTGATGAAAGTTGACCGCAGACGCTAACCTGCATTTCAGAGCTCTGAGGACAGTTCGGGATGCTTGCTACCCACAGCATACCAGCTTTCTGAAGTGCAATGCTTTCTGCTGATTCAATAAAATGCTGTGTATCTGAACAGCAGAGCCAACAATTTTCATTAGGATAAAGGAGATAATCTGTGTTATCGTAACCTGAAAGTTACATCTTTTGAGTAGTGTTTGAAAGCTCTTGTGTCTGGATTCATACTTTGGGATCTGGAAGTATTGAAGAGAAAACCAAGTAGAAGATAAGATACCAAGGACCTGTGGATCAACCATGCTTCTGAACAGGTTCCTAGGGTGATCCTTCAACACCTGACTGCTTTCACCACAGTAGAGCATGGTGATGAAGCAAATGCTTCTAGATGTAGAAATAGTGCTGATTGTAATGAAAAAACAAAAGTGGCTTGTTATCAGACTGTTTTGTTCAAAACTTTACAATCTCCTATAAAATAGAAAGTCTCTGACTCCATGGCAGAAAATGTGAAAACAGAAGTCCAACTAACCCACAGGTTGGAAAGCAAACCAAGAGGGTCACAATATAACTTGAATCTTACACATGAGTGTTTACTGAAATATTTAAATGAGTCAAGAATGAGAAAGAATTGTCACCACTGAAACCTACTTCTCAGTGTTTCAAAATGGTAAACCATTATTTCTTAAGGAATAAAGCATCAAACATAACCATCTATCTGCTTTTTTTTGCAATCAAATATCAATATACTTTGGAATTGCAAAACTTCAGTTGATCCTCAGTTAAGCAGCTTGGTATTTACTGATTTCTCAAAGTTTTATTTATTGTTGGGAAATATGCATTTTATGATTGTATGGGATTTGTGCCGTGTGGCTGAAGTCTCTAAGTGACTTTTACAGATTACTTGTTAGCATCTCCACTGAATACTGCCATTTGAAATTTCCTTCTTTACTACCTTGCATGTTAACTTATTATGATGCATAGCTAACAGAATGTAGAAGTTGTGGCTGAGAAAATACATAGTTATTCCTTCCAGAGGAATTGATCTGTTGTAAGGATATGGCAAATTCAGTTGGTAAAGTTGCAGATGTTCTAGAACATCACATGTCTGAGTTGATGTACAAGAGAAAGTGCCAACAAAGGGGTGTGATAATTATGGAGAGTTGCTGAGTGGGAAGCTCATTCAGTGTTCATCAGGAATAAAACAATTCCAAGATAAGTGAGAGAAACATTGGAAGTTCTAGGTGCTGTAAAAAACTATAATTTCTTTAAAGCTTATTTCTAGCTATTGGATTCTCCCCACAGAATGGAAGAACTCCATGATCTATCATATGAAGTGAGAGCCTAAAGCTACACACAGTATCACCACATCTTGTTGGTTGATTGATTGGTTAGTTGGTTGGTTGGTTGGTTGGTTGGTTGGTTGATTGGTTGGTTGATTGGTTAGTTGTTTTGATGGTTGATTGATTGGTTAGTTGTTTGTTTGTTTGGTTGGTTGGTTGTTGTTATTTAGTTCCAGGATCATTCACAGATCCAAGGAAGTCCTTCCTGAGGACCAGATTTGGGGAAAAAGTTTAGCTCAACTAAGCAAACATTGTGATAAATGGCTGATATAATGTGCATAGGATGTTGAGTGGAGACCTGGGACAGGGACACTTTCTCATAAGACTGTGACAAGATTTTCTGAGGAGAAACTATTTGTAGTGAATACTTGAAGCATAGGGAGCTAGCCATGCACAGTTCTGGAAATACAGGCCCCTGCACAAGGCCCTGAGCCATGTAATAGCTTCTTGAGTTTGGGATGTGTTTATGAGGCTGAATGAACTCCAGTGTGGCAGGAGTTCAGTGAACTACAGCCAGAGATGAGATAGGTTTGGTGATAGGACAGAGGTTATATTTTTCTGAGGTTTGTAGCTCACAGTAAAAAGTTAGCAACTCAAAGAGCCATCAGAGTATTTAAAACCACAAAGAAATGTATTTTGACCAATGTAAATGTATCTTGTTAATTCCAATAAGGGATTTGTATTTGACTGGAAAGAGGTACTTCTAGACCTAGGCTACAAGAATGACAGCAGAAATGCATAGACATATTTGAAGTATATTCAAGAGCTAGAAGTGCTAAGATTTGCCATAGGGTGAAGTGTGAAGTTTCAGGAAAAGGTTAGCATGGAAATACCAAGCTTTGTTCAAACTTCAGAATTTCATTAAAGTTAAAGGATGTTGGGGAATGTAGAAACCTGAATTGCTCTGTTACCTCTTTTCTTCTCTGCCATTGCATAGAACTGAGTTACACAGGGTGTATTTTCACAATATGTTACTTTGTAGACTGCATAGTTGGTAGAATACATTAGGTGGTATACTCATTCCAATGGTCTAGGATATCTGAAGTTATAGGAAAGTATGTTTCCAGGGTCTGATGGAGTACATCAAAGGGAAAAGTATGTGGTTAGACCAATTCTCCAAATCTGGATAAGATTCTAGCATCCTCCCCACAGGGGCTTCCAAACCACTCCTTGGAGCTTTTGTCTTTATCCATGTTTCAAAGCACAATATATGCTCAAGTGATTTAATATAATTTAATTGATTTAACTTAATGATAGTTATTTAATTTGTCCAACTGCAATATCTACTCCAGTTTAACGTCCTCTGCACAGCCAGCCTAGTGACTTCAGTCTGTTGGCCGTACTGTGAATTTCTGGTTGCTCTTAAGTGAATTTGTTCCTTTGCCTTTTCATCAGAAAGTGTGATAAACAGTTTATGTATTTTTATTCAGAGCTTGCATATAAGTATTGATAAATATTGAGCTGAGAGTAGATGAACTTATGGCATTAGAACAGGCTCACTGATACTTACTCTTCCCTGCCTGGGCACTCAGCTTCTCATATCTCTACCTAATTATATTAGCACTTCGTAAGTAACCAGTGATGTTATCAAATATCTCTCAATGAAAATTTACTACACAATTCACATCTAAACCCAAGTTAATTCTGACTTTGTTAAACTGAATTTATAACTGATTTATTTAATTTATCATCAGTTTATACTGTTCCTTGGCCAAATATCCCTAAATATTTGATAAAGTCATCACAAATGAGTCTCTGGTATACAACAGTATGGATAATATAAATTATAATTTATGGTGGTGAAAACTAGGTCTATATTATATTTGTCCAGTATTTTAGTAACTTCTTTTCTTCGTGTACTCAAGGATCAAACAGTGTGTTTGTGGTTCATATCCACTCTCTCTCTTTACAAACCATAGAAAAGCCACTTTCCTTAATGTTGGTAGCTTTTGAAAGCCCTGGCTTATTTATATTTTTGACTATTTGATGATCTTCCTACAGATTTATCTCAGATTAACACATGAGCTTTCTATCATGGATTTTTGTCTTAAGTCAGGAAAGTAAAAATGCTTTTTAAATGATGAGAGACAAGTGAATACACGAAGAAGAATAAATTGGAGAATTAAGTATATATTTATTATATGTATATTATATATATTGCATATATATTAGAAAGTTCCTACTTAACTAGACCTCCTTCATTTGACCATTTATATATATTTGATAGTCAGATATCATTTAGGATAAAGACTACATTTCTAATATCTGAGATGTATACTTTTTTGCTTTCTTATTCTTCTGGGTAATGGAATGGATAACTACTAGTTAAAACAAGATTGCTAGGAAAACTCATTTTCTGATGGATAGGATAAAATATGATCTCTAGAAGAAAAAAATGAGTCGTTCTGTGTTTCAAATGGAATGTAACATGATCTCTTTCTTCATTTCTTTCTGTTATTCTTTGGAAACATTGTATTTGTCTCTAATTAAATTAGGGCACTTTACACTCCCTTCTCTCAGGCCTCCTGTCTCCTAGTGAAACTCTACTTCTTAACAAGCCCTCTCCTACTTTGATGTCTGCTTTTATTATATTTTGAGGCTCACTGAGTTTAATGATGGATTCTTGAATGAATTTGAGTATAGACTCCTTAATGGCGCATAGGCAAATTGTCAGTGGCTACAATGCTAACACTCATTACCTGCACAGAATTTCTCAGTGAGTGCTGGGGTCTCACCAGCCCTCATCTCCATGCATGAGGAAATGGTGATGTGTCCTTATACAGGTCTTTACACTGAGTTCATGAGTTCAATGGCCTTGTCACGTCCAAAATACCCAGTTTCATGATGCTCTTCCCAAACCTATAGTTCTTATAGTCCTCTTAATTCTCTTCCATGATGTTCCCTGAGTCTTGTATAGTGTGATATAGATGTCCAGTTCATAGTTCGGTACACAACCATCGCTTATTCTACACACTTTGACCTCCTGTGAATCTCTGCAGAGTCATACCCCATGGAAAAAAAAGACGCTCAACTGACCAAGGCTGAGAACAGCACCAATCTCTGGGTTTAGACAGGAATATTAAGAAGACAGTTTGGAAGACAAGAATGAAGAGAGAAGAGTGAAAAGGAAAAATTAAAAACTTTAAAAAGAAAGATTGGCATCATTTTTCTTTACCAACAAACAGTAGTAGGTAGTTTCTGAGGACCTGTGGCCTCCCCAGGCATGAGTGGCCTGAATTTAACACCATTTCTAGAATACAATCAATTGCATATATAGTAATGTGAAGAAAAAAAGAGTATCAACATAGAGCAGAAGCGGGAAGATGATGTATAGAAGAAGCCTTTGTTTTTACAGTTGACCATTGTGGCTTTAATTGAAAAGTTGTGATCTACACAATTTTTTGTCTCATTTCTTTAATAGAATTGGATTTAAGTGACAAAAGAAACATCTTTACTTAAAATTATGCCATGTTTTGCTACTACACTTTGATGTTATGAGTCATAAAGTATGTGTTTGTCAATCTTAGGAAACAGGATGTTTATGAGCTGCAAATGCCTTATTTACTTGTATTTTTAGCAAAAATAGTGATTTTTGTCATACAGATAATGAAAATAAATTGTCCCAGAATTAATAAGTGAAAGGCTTTTCACTGAAGGAATAGACACAGCTTTGTTCCTGCAGGGAGAAATACAAAGCACCTGCTTTGAACAGCAAGTTGTCATTGCACTGTCACTGCTAGAAAAAAGTGACTTTCGACCAATAAATCAGAGAATACCACACGAGAGTTTAAAAATATTGAGATTCTAAATATTTCCATGAACTCACTATGTAGCCAAGGGTGGCCTTGAAAATCTGACCCCTCTACTAACACCTACAGAGTACTGAGGTTGCAAGCATGCACCACCACACCCAAATGAGGGACCGGATTTTACTACAAATGCCTGTTTTGCATGGTATGGAACATGTGACAGAAAACTAATATGGTAGAGGGCAACATTAAGGTAGAGAAGAAATGTAACGGGCTTTCCACCCAAAAAGTTTATTAGAAATTTAACTGACTTCTATTTAGATGAAGGTGGTACCATTTGTCCAAGTAAGAGGTGAGTCTGTGATAAAGTTATGGCTTTATTCTCTTGAGTAAAGATATTTCTGAGACTTTATACAGTAAATGCATGCAGCTGATATCTGTTTTGGATATTAAATGATGGCAAGAATCTGTGAAGTGCATAAAACAATGCAAATTATAAGTACTGTGTAAGTTTTCTATAACATATCTAAAGAGCAAATGACTCAGAGGCATCTGAAGATGAATTCACAGACCTTCAGAATTTAGTGTTTTTTATTAGAGGAGGCACAATATCCTGACAAACTTCAATGTGATATGTATGGAGTAGGTGGGATGGCTCAGTAGGTAAAGGTGCTTACCACTGAGCCTAACAACTTGAGTTTATTCCTGTGACCTACATTGTGGAAGAGAGAACCAATTCTCTCCAAAGTTGTGCTATGACCTCCACATGTGCATCGTGACACACATGTACACACACACACACACACACACACACACACACACACACACACACACACACACACACACACTCCTCTCTCTAATCATAACAGGTTTTATAAAACACAATATTCTTCACTGTGACATTATTAACAGTCTACTATTATGTGTATTTTTGTTTCTTTTCTTTTTCTTTTTACCAGGATGACAATTTGTTCTAGCTACTCCTCCTCCCTAATGTCCTCCCTGAATACATTCTTCATATGCTCCTTTGAGTAAATGGTCTGCCAATGAGATCTTAGTAGAAGTTCATTCATTTAGAAACACACCTGTGTGCTTGCATCATTTTTCCATCTCCATCTTTCTGAGAAAAATGTGGATACCATGTTGCAGGATGGAAGTTGTGCAGATACAGTGAGGGTGACGATGAGGGCATTCCCTGATGCTGGGTCCTTGATGACCTGCAGAAATCTCTCACTGTCCTGCATGGTCTGTGAAGAAGAGAAGACAGCACAGTGTTGTTGACACCTTGTCAATGTGTTCATGACACAGTCTACACTTGACATCACTCCTGCTCTCCAGGAAGCTCTTTGCTGATTGTCATTCTATTGTTTATCCATACATATCTGGTCCAATTATACTAAAAGGCTTGTATGTACTCTGGTCTGATTCCAAGCTTCTTTCTTATATTACTGTCTATTTTCCTATTTTTGGTACATTAAGAGTTCTGGCTGGGCGTTGGTGGCGCACGCCTTTAATCCCAGCACTCGGGAGGCAGAGCCAGGCGGATCTCTGTGAGTTCGAGGCCAGCCTGGGCTACCAAGTGAGCTCCAGGAAAGGCGCAAAGCTACACAGAGAAACCCTGTCTCGAAAAACCAAAAAAAAAAAAAAAAAGAGTTCTGTAAGGTAATTTTGCATTCTTCCTTTTTTTTCATTGAGCCTTCCTCAGGCTTTAAGACAAAAATATGTGTCCACTCTTTATGGGTACAGCCTCTTCCTTCCACTGCCTTTATAGAATCACCCCCAGGGTATCACTAACAGTTCCTAAGAGATTGCCTAACAAAGGAATAAACAATGCTACTTTTAAAGTTTTTCTTAATGGTACTTGTCTTACAGGTTTTTAAAAATCAAAATCATAGTACTGTACCACACATGAGAAAATTCTTTGAGAACTCTGAGACATTATATATCATCTGCTGTGATTAGTTTTTATTATCAACTTGACACGTTCTAGAATCAGCTGGGAAGGAAATTTCACTGGAGATTTTCTAGATGAGCTTGGCCTGTGGGTGTGTCAGGGGAGGGGCCTGGTATCTTGGTTAGGTTGAAGTAGAAAGACAGATCCACCATAGGTGCTGCCGTTCCTTAGGAAGAGGATTCTGAGCTATAATAGAGCAGAGAAAGTTAACTCAGCATAGCATGTATGCATTAATTCTGCACTGTTTGCCCTTGACTGTGGATGTGACATGACTAGCTGCTTCAAGTTCTGACTGCCTTGACTTCCCCCAGATGGTGAACTGTAACCTGGAGTTGGGAAGCAAACCCTTTGTCCTGGTTTTCTATCACAGCAACAAGAAACGACTTATCAATGCCTTTATATGTTTTCACAGATGAGATGTACTCCTGCTGACTTTAAATACTTTCCTGAGTACAGAAAATGCATTTCCTGTCTTTCATGTGAATTAAAAACAAAAGATATTGACAGAAAACCAAAACCACCAAGACATCACATTCAGAAAGGTTGGTATGTTTTGATGTGAACTAAATAAAGCAACAAGAAATTGGGGACACTGATTTTGAACTTCTAAACACTAGACTCGAAAATACATGTTGAGACATTTGACAAAATATGCATCTAGTGGGGTTTGAAAATGTCTCCATGGTTAGGAGTGCTTGCTTCTCTTTCAGGAGAACTGAACTGGATTCTCAGCACTCACATCACAGCTCACAACTGTCCCAATTTACAGCCTGGGGGAATCTGATTCCCTCTTATGGTCTCTGCAAGCACTGCACACACATGTCATATAAATCCACAGACACACTTAAAAATCCACACCTTGTCTAATCTTTCAATGGATATATTTTATTTGATAAAAGCAGTTAGTAGCCAGGCGGTGGTGGCGCACGCCTTTAATCCCAGCACTCGGGAGGCAGAGCCAGGTGGATCTCTGTGAGTTCGAGGCCAGCCTGGGCTACCAAGTGAGTCCCAGGAAAGGCGCAAAGCTACACAGAGAAACCCTGTCTCGAAAAACCAAAAAAAAAAAAAAAAAGCAGTTAGTAAACTCCATCCATAACTGATAGTTTTATGACTGCCTCTGTCAATTACTGTTCTTTAGGAATCTGTAGTAAGAGCCTAATCATTACTTAAATTAAAAATGATACTGTTTCTTTTAACTTGGAATATGATTATTTTTCTGCAAAAATGCACCACATCATCTTAATAAAAACTTGCCTCTTCATTTACAGACAGTTTGTAAAATAAGCCCTCCTTTCTGAGATGAACATTCTTTTCTCTATAGTGTCTTTCACTAAGGAATCGTGTAAACTCACTGTACTGTCCAGGCCATCCAGGATCCAAGTCTTAGGCTCAAGTGATTTTTACCATCTCAAATTACTAGCTGACACTGTAGTTGTACACCATTGTGTCCAGGCTCTGAAAATTGCAGTTTTGATTATTTTACATTTATTTTCATTTTATTTTTTATATGTGTGTGTGCATTGCTTGCATATATGTCTGTACCACTTGCATGCCTAGAACCCACGGAGATCAGAGAAGGGTGTTTCAACATCCTCTACTCAACATGGCCTCTTAAGTACTTGTCTTACAATTACTTGAGCTATAGTTAGGCATTTAAGAAAACAATTTTATTTACAGGCTTCAGATTTGCATGGGCAACTTTCACTGTTGAGTGGAAATCTTAACTCCTAAGATCACTGTACACTGAAGGATAATTAATGGAACTGTTATACCTTTCCTGGGCATGTATAGTATTTTAGCCACTATGTGTACTTTTTAGTTATTTTAACATCCTATTAGTCATTTTTTCTTGCCTTCTTGTTTCAATAATCCCTAATTTATTATCTTTTATTATCAATACATTGCTTAAAGGGTTTCCTTTCTCCCTCCTTTCCTCCACCCCTCCCTCCCTCTTTCCCTCCATCCCTCCTTTCTCTCTCTCTCTCTCTCTCTCTCTCTCTCTCTCTCTCTCTCTCTCTCTCAAAACTTAAAAATGTGATCAATACATATAGAATAATCAGTCTGTTTTGAATTTGTTCTGGAGTCTAAAATTAGCTGTCTTTGAGACTGAGAATACTGTTACTTTCCTGTGTCAATTAAAAAAATATTCTAGTATATTTTCTGCTCATCAGAATTATACACCTTAAACAGAAAATATCTTCCTGACCATCCACATCTATAGTGTGTCCAAAGATGTAAAACATACTACCCAGTGAGCTACAGAAAGACTCCCACAGCTGTTCTTTTTAGGGAGGTATGTGGTGGCACAGGAGAAAGACAGAAAAAAAACTGGTTTCCATAACCAGTGCCCGGAATTTGCCTAGTAGGGCTCCCCAGCAAAGAGTTATTCATCTGGTGGGTTGACCTGTTAAATACTAGTTGTCATCTGCTGTATACTCTCATGGCTCCCTGCACTTCACATACTCACCAGCAGGGGAGGTCACTTGTGTTACTGATCTTAGCCATTCCTACAATGTAAGATGAACTCTCTGATTTCAATTTGATTTGCATTTCCCTAATGACTAAGAGTGTTGAATATTTAAGTGTTTATCAGCTACTTATGTTTCTTCTTGTGAGAATTATCTGCTTAGACCTGTTCCCTAATCCAGTTTTTAACTGGATTGTTTTCTTGAGAGCTAGTTTTTTGAGTTCTTTATGTATTTTAGATATTAGCCCTCTACTGGATGTGTTGGTGGTAAAAATCCCATCCCATTTTTTAGGCTTATACTTTGTTAGAATGATGGTGTTCCTTGCCATGCAGAAACTATTCAGTTTCTTGAGGTCCCATTTATTAATCATTAATCTTAGTGCCTGTGCTATTGGTGTACCATACAATACACAATGGTCATCTCCTGTGGCAATTCTTTCAAGGCTATTCCCCATTTTCTCTTCTATCAGGTTTAGTATATCTGGTTTTATCTTGAAGTCTTTGATCCATTTGGAGTTGAGTTTATTAGGATGATATGAATGGATGTATTTGGATTATTCTGCCTGCAGCTGTACAGTTTCAACAGCACCGTCTGTTGAAGATGCTGATTTTTATTACTATAGCCCTACAATACAATTTGAGGTCAGGGATGGTGATACCTCCAGCAGTTTTATTGTGACACAAGATTGTTTTAGCTGTCTCCTTGTTTGTTTCTTGTGTATATATGAGCATGGGAGACATTTCTATCTCCTGATATCTTTTTCAAATTGTTTTTCATGTGTTAGTTTTTTATCATACAAGTGTTTCCCTTGCCATATTTTTTTGAGTCAATTGTAAAAGTTATTTTCCCTTGATTTCTTTCTTTCTCAGTCCATTTGTCATCTATATATAGGAAGGCTACTGTTTTTCTGAGTTAATTTCATATCAAGCTACTTTCCTGAAAGTCTTTATCAGCTGTAGGAGTTCCCGATGGTATTTCTAGGGTCACTCGTGTATACTATCATATCATTTTAAATAATGATACTGTGACTTCCTTTCCAAATTTTATCCCCTTGATCTCCTTCAATTGTCTTGTTGTTCTAGCTAAGGCTTCTAGTACTGTATTGAATAGGTATAGAAAGAATGGATAAGCTTGCATTCCTGATTTTAGTGGAACTGTTTTATGATTCTCTCCATTTAAGTTGATGATGTATTTGTGCTTGCTGGAAACTGCCTTTATTATGTTTATGTATGTCCCTTGTATCGCCAATCTCTCCAGGATTTTTATCATGAAGTGGTGTTAAATTTTGTCAAAGGCCCTTTCTTCAACTAATGATATTGATCATGTAGTTCTTGTCCTTCAGTTTGTTTATAGGGTAGACTACATTAATTGATTTTCATACATTGAACCAGTCTTTATCTCTGTGATGAAGCCTACTCGATCATGGTGGATGATCTTTTTGATATGTTCTTGGATATGGTTTTCAAGTATTTTATTGAGAATTTTTGCATTTTAGTTCATTAATGAAATTGGTCTGTAATTTTCTCTTATGTTGGGCCTTGATGTTATTTGGGTATCAGGGCAACTCTGGCCTCATAATAAAAATTGGGTAACATTCTGTTTCTATTTTGTGGAATATTTTGAGGAGTATTGGCATTAACTCTTCTTTGAAAGTCTGGTAGAATTCTGTGTTAAAACTGCTGTGGGATGTCCTGTATGTTGTGAATAAATAAAATGCTGATTGGCTAGTAGCCAGGCAGGAAGTATAGGCAGAACAAGCAGAGAAGAGAATTCGGGGAACAGGAAGGCTGAGTCAGGAGAAGCTGCCAGCCACCACCATGTGTAGTTAGAGTTTTCCTGCCTTTCCCACAGTCAGGACAAATCTGTCACCCGCCAGTCCCACAGTCTCTCAGACCCAACCAAGTAAACACACAGACTTATATTGCTTACAAACTGTGTGGCCGTGGCAGGCTTCTTGCTAACTGTTCTTATAGCTTAAATTAATCCAGTTCCATAAATCTATACCTTGCCACATGGCTTGTGGCTCACCAGCACCTTCACATGCTGCCTGTCATGGCTGCAGCTGGCAGTGACTCCTCCCACTTTCCTGCTCTCTCAATTCTCCTCTCTGTTAGTCCCACCTAAACTTCCTGCCTGGCCATTGGCCAATCAGTGATTTATTTATTGACCAATCAGAGCATTTGACATACAGACCATCCCACAGCAGCCACGAATACCAACATGTAAGATGCTGGTAAGCCACGAGCCATGTGGCAACTTGTAGATGAATAGAAATGGATTAATTTAAGATATAAGAACTAGATAACAAGAAGCCTGCTGTGGCCATAAAGTTTGTAAGCAATATAAGTCTCTGTGTGTTTACTTGGTTGGGTCTAAGTGGCTGCGGGACTGGTGGGTGAGAGAAATTTGTCCTGACCGTGGGCCAGGCAGGACTGGAGAAAACTCCAGCTACATAAAACCATCTGGTTCTGGACTTCTCTTTGTTGGTAGATGTTTAATTACTGCTTCTATTTAACTAGGGGTTATAGGTCTGTTGAAATTGCTTATCTGAATTTGATTTAGCATTGGTAAGTGGTATGTATAGAAAAAAATTATCCATTTCTTTTTGATTTTCCTGCTTGTTGAAGTACAGGTTTTTGAAGTATGCCTTTATCAGTTTCCAGCTTTTCTTGATTCTGCTGTTATTTCACCTCTCTAATTTTTTAGGTTAGATATTCTCCTGGCATTTTAATTAATTTGGAAAGGTTATGTAAATCTTATTGATTTCCTCAAAGAACCAACTGTTTATTTCATTGATACTTTGCATTGTTTTGTTTGTTTCTATTTTATTGGTTTCAGACACAACATGATTATTTCTTGTCATCTACTCTTCTTGGGTGTGATTTATTCTTTTTGTTCTTGAGCTTTCAGGTGTGCTATTTTTACTAGTATGAGATCTCTTCAATATTTTTGTGTAGTCAGTGCTATGAACTTGCCTCTTAGAACTGATTTCATTGTGTCCTATAGATTTTTGATATATCTTCATTTTCATCCACTTCTAGAAAATTGTTGATTTCTTTCTTAATTTTCATCTTGACAGTTTTTCATTTCATAGTGTGTATTCATGAGCTTGTAAACTTTCTGTTGTTGTTGATATCCAGCTTTAATCCATGGTGGTCAGATAGGAAACATGGTGTATTTCAGTTTTCTTGTATCTGTTGAGACTTATTTTGTGTCTGAGTATGTCATCAATTTCAGAGAAAATTACATGAGATGCTGGTCATAAGCTATATTCTTTTATGTTTGGGTGAAATGTAATCCATTTGGTTTATAACATTCAGAAAGCCGATGGTGTAGTATTTGCCAAAATTTCATCAAAATGTTGAAAATAATCCATACATATACCACATTGAAGTAAGTTATTTTGGAGAACATATCTGTGAGGGTTAATTTTGAGGGTTACCCTTACTAGATCTGTACTGTGCCAAAAGACTAGCAACTGGACTGTTTTGATCAGATTATATGAAGTGGAAAGACAGCCTTCTGGATCAAAGTTTTGCTTTTGTCTGCATATCTTGACTGTGGCTGGCAAGTTCTTCTCCCCTGTTGCTACAGTGTGCCTTAATTTATACTAGAACCCCCCCTTCCCCATTTCCAATGCAGTTTCAAGATCAGCAGTTCCCCAGGAATCCTCCAGGTCTGCAGTGCCAGACAGGCAGTACTGTGGAACCAAGCATCATGGACTGAGAAACTACCAACTACTACATTCTCTGCATTTCCAGTGTGAGATAATTGTTCTCGGACTACTGTAGTGGTTTGAAATAAAATGGGCCCAAAAGGCATAAGTGCTACTAGGAGGTATGGTTTACTGGAGTAGGTGTGGCCTTGTTGGAGAAAGTATGTCACTGTGGAGGTGGGCTTTGAGGTCTCCTGTGCTAAAGTTACACCCAGTGAGACAGACCACATCCTGTTGCCTGCACAAGATGTAGAACTCTCAGCTACCTTTACAGCACCATGTCTGCCTACACATTGCTATGACCCACTGTGATGGTAATGGACTGGACCTCCGAACTGTAAGCCACGCAATTAAATGTGTTCCTCTATAAGAGTTGCTATGGTGTCTCTTCATAGCAATTGGAGCCCTAACTAAGAGAGAAGTTGGTACCAGGGACTAGGGTATTACTGTGACAGGCCTGACCATGTTTTTGCTTGAAGGAATTTGGACCTTTGGACGGTGGATTAGAAAAGTAGCTGAGCACTTTCAGTGTTGCTTAATGGGCCATCCTAGTAGGAGCATGGAAGACAGTGGTGCTGAGGGTGACATGAACTGTGGATTCCTGGATCAAGAGATTTCAGAGGAGAAGAATATTAGTAATATTAGATATGGCTTAGAGACTGGTCTTGTTATATTTTGGTGAAGAATATAGCTGCCTTTTGCCCTTGTCCAAAGAGTCTGTGTAAAGCTAAAGTGAAGAGTTTTGAATTAATTCTGTTGGCAGAGGAAATCTCAAAAGAGCCTATTATAGTCTCTGTTTTGTGGTTATTAGTGGTAACTGTAATAAAGATTTATTACACCAGAGGCAGAGGCTGATGGACCTCTGAGTTTGAGGCCAGCCTGATCTGCAGAGCAAGTTCCAGAACTGCCAAACTTAGGCAGTGAAGGAAACCATGGAAAACAGAAAGCTGGTAAAGATGTAATTAAATTGATGTAATTGAGTGGCTTTGTTCCAGCACCAGAAATCAGTGGAACTTAGCAGGTTCAGGCACCTGGTTCCCGCTTTAGAGTTAAGAATAAAAGAAAGGGGTCATAGAATCTCCTTCTGTGACTAAGGAAAGCTGATGATCCCAGGCATGTTTCAGGGGTGTCCCTGAATGGAGGCTTAGAGAGGCCAATGTATGAAGCTGTGAAGGTTAAGCCTGGATTGCGTGGAGACCCCAAGATATTGGAGATGCCAGAGCCATGGGATACCTGCCAAGGAGAGCTGCTAACAGGGAATGGAACCAGCCAAAGAGAAAGAAGTGTGTTGCAGTCAACAAAGCTGAATGGTGTTGGAGATCAGAAGAGCATTTTGAAATCAGACATAAAGATACAGAGTTTGGAGTTTGCCTAGCTGGTTTTCAGTCTTGCTTTGTTCCAGCATTTCCTCACTATTCTCCCTTCCCTATGTTTTGGAATAGTAATGTATTTCCTGTGCCACTGTATGTTGGAAAAATATGTGATCTACTCTTTGATTATGATTTATAAGGGGTTACAGTTGCATGAATCTCCAAAGAAACTTTGAACTTCAGACTTTAAATAAGTTTGAGACTATTGTAGACTATGAATTTTTGAAGTTGGAGTGAATGTATACTTGCATTATGATATGTATACAAGTCTTTGGGAGCTAAGCAGTGGAATGTGGTGGTTTGAAAAAAGAGTCCCAAAGGGAGTGGCACTATTAGGATGTATGGCCTTGTTGGAGGAATGTGTCAGTGTGGAGGCAGGCTTTGAGATCTCCTTTTCTCAAGCTATACCCAGTATGACAGACCACTTCCTGTTGCCTACACAAAATGTAGAATTCCCAGCTACCTCTCCAGCACCATGTATGTCTCCCTGCATGCCGCCATGTCCTGCCATGATAATGGACTGAACCTCTGAACTGTGAGCCACCCAGTTAAATACTTTCCTTTATAAGAGTTACTGTGGTCATGGTGTCTCTTCACAGCAATAGAAACCATAGCTAAGACAACCACCCAGACTATACTGTGTAAGACAACTTAATTACTCCCCTTTTCATATATATTCATTCTATAAATTCAATTCCTCTAATGAACCGTGACAAACACAATGTGCATGGCCTTTGGAAAAGAGTTTACTTTTTACATTGAGGTATTAAAATAAAACGTAGCATATTAAGGGATATATATGTGGGGATACATACACACACAGACACAAATAGGAACATATATAATGCAAATATATGTACATATATTTTTCCACATGAAAGAATTCCAAACATTTTAAATAAAGTGCAATTTTATTATATCACTTTTTATATTAATTAAATTTATTCATTTATTTTACATCCTGATTGCAGTTTCCCTTCCCTACCTCCTTCCATTCCTTTCTTCTACTTCCCCTCTACCCCCAGCCCACTCCTCTGTTTCTGTTCAGAAAGGGGCTGGCTTTCCATGGTTTTCAACAGAGCATGGAATATCAAGCTGAGGTAGGAATAAGCTCCTCCTCTTGTATTAAGTCTGTGCCAGGAAAATAAGTATGAGGAATAGGTTCCCAAAAGCCAGCCAGTGTGTTAGGAACAGCCCCTGCTCCCACTGCTAGGAGCGTCCCACAAGTAGACCAAGCTTCACAACGTTCACATGTATGTAGAGGGCCTAGGTTGGCCCCATGCAGGCTCGCTGGCTGTCAGTCCAGACTCTGTGAGCTCCTATGAGCCCAGGTTAGTTGTTTCTGTGTGTTTCCTTGTGATGTCCTTGACTCCCTTGGCGTGTACATTCCTTTCTCCCTCTCTTTAGTGGGATTCTATGAACTTGGCCCAGAGCCTGGCTGTCGGTCTCTGCATCTGTTTCCATAAGTTACTGGATGAAGGCTCTCTGATGACAATTGGGGTAGTTGCCAACACCCTAAACTTTCAGTAGGAAGGCCAGAGTGTAAGTCAAAGTATATGTGGCTGGGACAGAGTCCCAACCCCTCCACTAGAAGTCCTACCTGGTCACAGGAGATAGCCAGTTCAGGCTACATGTCAACTATTGCTAGGAGTCAGCTGGGGTCATCCCTGTAGATTTCTGGGAGTTTCTCTGGCCCAATCCCTCATTTTCCCATCTCTACCTATACCCAGTCTACCCACTCACTCTCTTCTATTTCCCCTTCTCAGGGAGATCCATGAGTTTCCCCCTCCTTGGGCTCTCCTTGTTACTAAGCCTTTCTGGGTCTGTGGATTGTGGCATGGTTATCCTTTACTTTATAGTTAATATCCACTTATAAGTGATTACATTCCATGTTTGTCTTTTTGGGTCATCAAAGTATCACTATTTGCAGATAATATGATAGTATACATTAGTGACCTCAAAAATTCTACCAGGGAAGTGATGTGGTTGGATACAAGATTAACTAAAAAAATTAGTAGCCCTCTTACATACAAAGAATAAATGGGCTGAGAAAGAAATCAGGGGAAAAAATCACCCTTCATGATAGCCACAAGTAATATAAAATACCTTGGGGTAACTTTAACCAAGCAAGTAAAAGACCTGTATGTATGGCAAGAATTTCAAATCCTTGAAGAAAGAAATTAGAGAAGATATCACAAGATGGAAAGATCTCCCATGCTCAGGAATCAGTAGGATTAACATAGTAAAAATGGCAATCTTACCAAAAGCAATCTGCAGATTCAATGCAATCCCCATCAAAATTTCAAAACAATTCTTTACAGACTTTGAAAAAACAATACTCAACTTCATGCTGTGGATGATTGATTGATAAATAAAACACTGATGGGCCAGTAGCCAGGCAGGAAGTACAGGCAGGACAAAGAGAGAGGAGAATTCTGGGAACAGGAGGGCGGAGGCAGAGAGACACTGCCAGCCACAGCCAGAAGCATGATATAAGATACCAGGAAGCCATGAGCCACATGGCAAGGTATATATTATAGAAATGGGTTAATTTAAGATATAAGAACAGATAGCAAGAAGCCTGCCACGGCCATACAGTTTATAAGTGATATAAGTCTCTGTGTGTTTACTTGGGGGACGTGAGTGGGAGAGATTTGCCCTGACTGCCTGCAGGCCAGGACATAGGAAAACACTACCTACAACTTCATATGGAAAAACAAAAAACCCAGGATAGCTAAAACAATCCTATATAATAGAGGAACTTCCAGAGGTGTCACTATACTTGACTTCAAGTATTACTACAGATCTACAGTAATAAAAACAGCATGGTACTGGCATAAAAGCAGACAGGTTGATCAATGGAATTGAATCAAGGACCCATACATAAATCCATACACCATAAATCCATACACCTATGTATATTGGTTGTAGTATTAAGGCAACTCCATGTAGTTAAAAGGGAGGTTTATTTTGTGGGGTAACTTACAAGTAAAGGGATAGGTTACAGGGTCTGGGAAAGGTGTGGTGCAGTTCAGCGGTGTTCTCTGGAAAAATCTGATTGGTCTACATCCAGCATCCAGGATTCAGTAACCAAGAGAGCCAGAACATCCAGATCTCGGGTCTTAAGGGCTCCTGTCTAGGTCCCACCTTGTAGGCAAGACAGTTACTGAAGCCTCAATGGGGTAGTACTTCCAGGTCAAAGCTGGAACAGCTACCCACTACATATGTACACCTGATTTTGACAAAGAAGCTGAATTTATACGCTGGAATAATGAAAGCATCTTCAAGCAATGATGCTGGCATAATTGTATGTCAGCATGTAGAAGAATGCAATTAGATGCATATCTGTAGCACGAATCTTAAAAGGTCTTAATAAAAACAAACCCAGAGCCAGGTATTGGGGTGAACGCTGGAAGATCAGAGAAGCAGAACAAGCCACAGCTTCCTCACCTCGCCAATTCCTCAGCTGATCCTGTTTCCTCAGATTGGAAGCCTCTGAGTCCTCATCCAAATAGATCTCAGCTGAACTCCTGTTCAAAAGCCTAAATGCTTAACCAGGCTCTATTTCCTGGTTTTCACGCCTTATATACCTTTCTGCTTCCTACTATCACTTCTTGGGATTAAATGCTTGTGTCGCCATGCCTGGCTGTTTCCAGCGTGGCTTTGAACTCACAGAGATCTGGATGGATCTCTGTTTCTGGAATGCTAGGATTAAGGGTGTGAGTGTCACCATTTTCTGGCCTCTGTACCTAGTGGCTGTTCTGTTCTCTGACCCCAGATAAGTTTATTAGGGTGCACAATATTTTGGGGAACACAATATCACCACACATATCTATCATCCTCCACAAACCTCAAGTCTAACTGGATCAAAGATCTCAAACATAAAATCAGTTACACTGAACCTAATGGGAGAGAAAATGGGAATTAGTCTTGAATGCAATGGCACAGGATACAGCTTCCTGAATAGAACACCAGCAGCACAGACCCTGAGCACAACAATTAATAAATGGGACCTCCTGAAACTGAAAAACTTCTGTAAGGCAAAGGACACCATAATAGAACAAGATGGCAGCCTACAGAATGGGAAAAGATCTTCACCAACCCCACAGCTGGTGGAGGGCTGCTTTCCAAAATATATAAAGAACTCAAAAAGTTAGATATCAACAAACGAAATAATCCATTTTAAAAATAGGGTACTAATCTAAACAGAGAATTCTCAACAGATGAATCTCAAGTGACTGAGAATCCCTTAAAGAAATGTTCATTGTCCTTAGCCATCAGGGAAATGCAAATCAAAATGACTTTGAAATTCCACATCTGTCAGAATGGCTACAATCTAAAACACAAATGTCAGCTTATGCTGGAGAGGCTGTGGAGTAAGGGGAACACTCCTCCACTGTTGGTGGGAGTGTAGACTTTAACAGCCACTATGGAAATCAATACGGCAGTTTCTCAGAAAATTCAGAATCAATCTATCTTAAGATCCAGCTATACCACTTTTGAGCATATACCCAAAGGATGCTCAATTATATCACAGGGACACATGCTCAACTATGTTCATAGCAACATTATTTGTAATAGCCAGAATCTAGCAACAACATAGATGCCCCTCAATTGAAGAATGGATAAAGAAAATGTGGTACATTTACACAATGGAGCATTACTCAGCTGTTAAAAACATACCACTTTTTATGTTGGTTTTTGTGTGTGAGATGCTGATAACTGAATCCAAGGCCTTGTTCCTGCTAAGTATATACTCTACCAGTGATCTGTGTCTCCATCTCCTGTATCAATTTATATATATATAAAGATTATACTTCAGTTCAATATTTCTTAGCATTGATCTCATATTTTATATTGATATTTTAAAAAATTGATGATTTGTAGCAGTGCTTCCCTTACAAAAATGTATACATATATAAATTTGATAAAAATTTTAATTCAATAAGAGATTGTTATTGATCTTCATTGAACATCAACTGAAAGGTTTTTGAATAAGATAGCATAATCATAGTTGTTTAATTTCAGGTGTAGGAGACAATGTTCATATTCATAAAAGAAATTCTAATATTGGTCAAGGTAAGAAGCCTCTTTTAGAGAGTTAAGAGTAAATACACAGGAAGAAAAGTTCCTAATACTTACATCTCAGCAGTTGTGACATCAGAAGTCAAGGTCAGTCTGGACTGTGTGCCAACCTAACAGTGAGTGAGAAGCTGTCTAAAAAACAAAAACAAAATCATATAACAAACAGCCCATAATTTCATGCCCACACTATCCCCAAAACTGAGACAGAAAGTACTCAAACTAATGAGAAGTGCAGAACTGTACAAAGACATTTAGTGTGATACTTATGCTATGACTACTGATTACAAGTAAAGTATAAAAGAATATTATGATAATAATATTTGAGAAATAAAAGCTCTGTACCTACAATTAACCCTTGATAGCTTAAGTTTACAATATGTAAAATGATAAAAAAAAAGGAAGGAAAGTTTGTTGACCAGGTAATAATCACTCGTATTGCTAAGTGAGGCAAAGGGAAATTGAGTGTGGTTTTAAGTTTGTGTTTTAATTAAAGTACAATCTGGTAATGAGCAACTCCTACAACTTGACCAGTATTCCCTCCACCAGCCAGAGCCTGAGTGTGAACAGTTAGTGCTGGATGATATGGTTTGCCTCTCAACAGAATTATCTACTAGTTACCACCCCTCTTGAACATTATCTTAATTTTTCTCCCCCCTAGTTACATATCCAGCTCTAAGGAACTTTAGCCATTTAATGAAGACTACCAACCACCTCCCCATTCTGAAAAGGTGCATGTGAACATGGTCTAACCTTATGAGAAGTTTAAAGTATGCATGGGCTTTGCCAAATTTTATCTGAAATTTTACAATTAGTTGATAAAATAGTAATCACAGATTTTTGCTTATATATAGGATTTTAAGCACCCTCTAGTAATATTTGTTAGCTTTAATTGTACACATTGTGTTGTTTTATATGTACATACATGGAGTGGCTCCTGGGCATGTTTACCTGAGACATGAGAGAGGCAGTCAGTGGTTCTCAGAGTACTTGACTCTGAGTGAACAGCACCTGGGAGGGTAATGCCAACTTGAAAACATTACTTTTAAATAGTAACATGTCTGTTGATAACTTTGTGGATAATCAATCTTTTCATGGCTGTAATATCTGGTTTATTAATATTTGATTAGAAACCACATATAATGATGTTATAATACTTATTTTCTTATACATCATTAACATAATGTCATTTGTAATAAGTCACATATCTCTGAGCACTGTGGCTCCACAAATCCATATTTCAGTTTTCCTTTATTTACCTGCATATTCAATGTTTACAATTTTAATTCTTTATTAGATAAAGAAAGACATTAAAAGTGAAGGACTTATGACTATAGATGGCATATCCTAATTGTAAGTTGCTGCTAGTCATTTTTCTGCTGTATATAAGTTAGAGTTATACAGTATGTAATAATGCAGATTCTGTGATCTCTCATGATGTATTGTGTGATAATACAGATTCTATGACCTCTTAGTACCTCTTACCCATAGGCCAACTTAACGTGATTAAATTGTCACAGAAGACACGCAGTCAGAGATCCTAGCCCTCTCCCCAGTGCTTCACTCACTCTATAAAGAATCCAGTCAGGAAACAAATGGAGCAGGTAGACCCCCTGACACCAGGAGGAATGCCACAGTCTGCTTTCTCTTGAGGAATATGAACCTATGTTCAGAACATCAAGTCATGTTCTTGAGAGGTTCAAGATTTTCTCACACATAGGCATGTGCTGACACTGTAAATACCTCTGCCACACACCCAGAGTGATTAGCACATGCGACATACATGAGATCTTAGCAGGGACTCTCCAGCTAAAGGTATTGAATAAACATGGTTTGTTTCTTCTGGAAAAAATGAGTTATTTGTGTCTTACATGAGTCACAGTTGACACGATTTATCTATCTATCTATCTATATCTATCTATCTATCTATCTATCTATCTATCTATCTATCTATCTATCTATCTATCTATCTATCTATCTATTGCTCTCCCAAAAGAGTTTGCTGTTTAAATGGTATTTTATTTTATTCAGGATTATATTCTCTATGTATAACAGTTAAAATACAACAGTAAAGCAGGGCAAAAGAAAAAAATCAGTGTCACACAGTGCTTGTGTACTTTTGGGTAAACTGCTGTTTCTGTGGGGATACTGTAAGACAATGAAGTGAATACCTCCCAACATACTTCTCTTGGTACTTGTAATTATGATGTGCTCTGTACCATTTCATGTAGATCATTGAATATACTACTTAGTTCAATGTGAGATCCCAGGTGCCACTCAAGCTTTTTGTAAATAGTAATCCAAGATATTGGTTGTACAAAGTATTTAGTTACTAACAAATATCTGCACCTACCTATTTTTACCTTAGATTCATGCTTTTGATAATCCTAATTTTAATTTTATTTATATAATAAATTAATTTTATTTTCTTTTTCAAAATGATATATATGTCAAAATTTACAGATAATATTGTAATTCATGTTACTAACGAACACATTTCATATTGATCCACATTACTGTAATACTCAACAACTCATATTATAATCTATAAACAAGAGTATTAAATATATTAAGTATATTAGAAATTGAGTGCTCAGATACATGTCATGTTGCTACACACAGCTGAAATTATAGTGCTCACAGTGTCTGAAATGCTAATATTCTTTAATCCCTCCTTAGAACTGGGGATGGAATTTCCAGTCATTTCTGAAGACCATTTACATGTCCTGTGCAGCTGTAAAGAAGCCAGTTCTCAACTCTGATAGGAAGCATCAGCTGTTGCATAGTGATATTTCTGAGAACATTTCCTATTCAGAGTATAAGGTTAATTATTCAAAGGTCATCTTGACAAAGTACCTGGGATCACATTTATACAGTCTCCAGTCATCTTTCTCCATTACATCCTCCATCTTTTTCCAGATCTACTTAGATTCTGAAGTGATGACTCTGAGGATATTTTTTTTCCATTTTCTGCCTCCAACCTTTTTTCTCCAGATTCATCTATCATATCTTGCTAATTTTGGCCCACTTGTTTCACATGATTTTAACAGTTCCTTTGTTATATCCCTCACTTGTTTGCTTGAGTGGTGAACATTTGTCTAGCATCTAAAATAATGGAATTACATTACTTCAGGTGAACAGTTAGAGAGTATGTGCATATAAAACTGAAAATTTTCCTTTTCAGTTTTACATTAAACAAAAATACTGTATCTTGTTTTTATTTCTATATAATAATTCCAACTTCTTTGTTCTTAATATTACTGGCAGAAACAGGGAGGGATAAGATTACATAGAAATAAAATTGGTTATATTTGGAATTATTTTGTAACTAATCAACATTGCCACATAGCTCATGTGCTCCATTCTGTTGCAAACCTCCTGCAAAGTTAGGTTGGAATTATGTGATCAGTCTCTCCATTTGACTATGAGCAAATGTGGAACTCATCACTTCAGAGTGAAAAATAATAAATGGAATTAATCTATTGACTTCTTTGTAAAACTTAGAGCATGTATGCTCCACTAACATGGCTGTGAGGGCTTTCAGACCCACATGCATTCTTAAATATAGATCAGCTTCATTGTACCAAGCTATTTAAATTTTAAGGTTTGTCTATGATGGGAGTTGTGATGAATCATGCTGACAAATGCAGAGCTAGCATCACAACACCAAACCCTGAAATATAGTCACATCTGTACAGTCAGTGGTCAGAAGTGAGTAAACTGCTCCATGGCTTACCTGGAAGAAAGGTAATCATAGGTTTTGAATACCAAATATTTCCCTGTAATACATGAAAGGCCAGTTATATGCCAAATATTTTGTAGCTATAGGAGAAGATACCAGAATACTAAGTACTGATTCTGTTCGTTGGTGCTTGACTATATGTAGCCATTCACCCTATGTAGAAAAGGCCAATGTGGGAAAGCTTGTGGCTCGCAAAGTGTGATAATGGAGACTTCCAAAATCAAGGCCTTCTAAGCTGGCGAAAGCTATCTCCTGCAGCTTAAGTGCTAAAACACTGTCTAATAAAGCCTCCACACAAAGCCCTGTTGAAAAGCTGAGAAGGCTAGGAATTTATACTGAGTATGTGGACTTCTCTTCTATGATCTGGGATACCTCCTAGTAGCTTCTATCCAATTCCTAGAGTTTTGCGAAGGCAGTAAGATAACGATGAAGAAAAACGTCTGAACAGTACGTATACCCCAACAAGAGCTTTGGTTGTCATTCCTGGCATCCAGAACTGGTAGAACACAACAGATCAGGTATCTGCAGCAAAAAGATGTGGCATCAGCAGAAAACAAGTAGAGTTTCTAATCTTAAGCGCACACAGATGGGGGCTTTTGTAGCTGGTGCTTGAAGTGCTTACCCAAGTTCCCATGTGATTCATAGGCAGAGGAGTTGGTAAACAAGGCAGGGACTCAGAAATCTCCAACAGGATGCAGGGAAAGTAGTCGGAGGGATACTCAGGAACCAGTGACTGTTGCCAGTGTCAGGACCATACATAGCCTGTGTGTCCCTTAGGTTTAGGTCTACTTCCTGAGAGTTCCTGCTTCTTATTTACATATAATTAACATGTCTAAGGGGAAGGTGGGAGAGGTGAAAGAAGACTTGGATTTTGTTTTATATTTTTATAATAAAATGTTATGCATGCCTGTTGGGAGACACTTCTTACGTACTGAGATTCTGCTGTCCATGAGACTCTTAGGTAGTCTTTTACCAGTTTGTTGAATGTTTGGACAAAGAGAACAACAGTCGATAGTGACTAATTGCAATTTTTTTCAAGTAATTTCTTAGATATTCTTAAGTTTGTTTGAAGACTTTAACTTTTTAGTTATAGTTAATAGATTGTGACTAAGAATTTGAGTCACTTTTGGTCTAAGGTAATTGTTCCTCGTTCTAGCACAGATGTAAAGCACAGTGAGCTATTGCATGTCTGTGTGGTGGTATTACTCTGAATTTTAACACTTAATGAATTTACTATTGCATTTCAAATTCATAATATAGTATGCGTTGCTAGATGTAATTTATACTACACACACACACACACACACACACACACACACACACACACACACACACAGAGTATTCCCTTGAGGCTATTAGTGATTCTTATAAGTAATAAAGCAGATCCTGAGGAATACTGATCTAGGGTGCCTGAAACAATCAAATGCCCACCTTTTATGGGATTTACATTCTAATGACTAAACATTCATAAACAAATGAGTGAATAAAGTAATTGTAAGTGGTAATATGTCCTATATAGAAGCCTTATAAATGGAATGGAAATTTTTTTGTATGTGTTTTAAATTTATTTATTAAATTTAATTTTACATATCAGCCACGGATTCCCTTGTTCTCCCCCCTCCCACTTCCCCACCCCCCACCCTCCCGCCTTACCTCTGGCCCACCCTCCATTCCCATCTTTTCCAGGGCAAAGACTCCCCCGAGGATTGAGTTCAACCTGGTAGATTCAGTCCAGGCAGGTCCAGTCCCCTCCACCTAGGCTGAACCAAGTGTCCCTATATAAGCCCCAGGTTCCAAACTGCCAGTTCATGCACTGAGGACAGGACCTGGTCCCACTGTCTGGATGCCTCCCAAGCAGATCAAGCTAATCAACTGTTTTATTTATCCAGAGGGCCTGATCCAGTTGGGGGCTCCTCAGCTATTGGTTCATAGTTCATGTGTTTCTTTTCATTTGTATATTTGTCCCTGTGCTTTTTCCAACCTTGGTCTCACCAATTCTCGCTCATACAAACCCTCCTCTTTCTCACCAATTGGACTCCTGGAACTCCACCTGGGGCCTGACTATGGATCTCTGCATCCAGTTCCCTCAGTCATTGGATGGGGTTTCTAGCATGACAATTAGGATGTTTGGCCAGGTGGCCTTCGAATACTTCAGAGATCTATTCAGAGGGCCTGATCCAGTTGGGGGCCCCTGAGCCTTTGGTTCATAGTTCATGTGTTTCCATTCCTTTGGCTATTTGTCCCTGTGCTTTATCCAACCTTGGTTTCAACAATTCTTGCTCATATAAACCCTCTTCTTTCTTACTAATTGGACTCCTGGAGCTCCACCAGGGGCCTAGATGTGGATCTCTGCATTCAGATTCCTCAGTCCTTGGATGGGGTTTCTGGCATGACTGTTAGGGTGTTTGGCCATCCCATCACCAGAGTAGGTCAGTTCTGGCTGTCTCTTGACCATTGCCAGCAGTCTATTGTGGGGGTATCTTTGTGGATTTCTGTCGGCCTCTCTAGCACTTTGCTTCTTCCTTTTCTTAAATCCACCTACTCTGAACCTGCTAGAAGAGAAAGTAGGAAGTAGTCTTGAACGCATTGGCATAGGAGATCACTTCCTAAATATAACACCAGTAGCACAGACACTGAAACAATCAAGCAATGCGACCTCTTGAAACTGAGAACCTTTTGTAGAGCAAAGGATACGGTCAACAAGGCAAAGTGACAGCCTACAGAATGGGAAAAGATCTTCACCAACCCCACATCTGACAGAGGACTGATATCCAGAATATATAAGGAACTCAAGAAATTAGACATCAAAATGACCAACAGTCCAATTAAGAAATGGGCTATAGAACTAAACAGAGAATTCTCAACAGAGGAAACTCAAATGGCTGAAAGATATTTAAGGAATTGCTCAACATCCCTAATCATGAGGGAAATGCAAATCAAAACAACTCTGAGATACCACTTTACACCTGTCAGAATGGCTAAGATCAAAAACACTGAAGACACTTTATGCTGGAGAGGATGTGGAACTAGGGGAATTCTCCTCCACTGCTGGTGGGAATGCACGCTTGTACAACCACTTTGGAAATCAATATGGCGCTTGCTTAGAAAATTGGGAATCAATCTCCCCCAAGATCCAGCTATACCACTCTTGGGCATATACCTAAGAAATGCTCAATCATACCACAAGAGCACTTGCTCAGCTATGTTCATATCAGCATTGTTTGTAATAGCCAAAACCTGGAAACAACCTAGATGCCCTTCAACTGAAGAATGGATAAATAAATTATGGCACATATACACAATGGAATACTACTCAGCAGAGAAAAACAATAACATCATGAGGTTTGCAGGCAAATGGATGGATCTAGAAAAAATCATCCTGAGTGAGGTAACCCAGACTCAGAAAGACAAATATGGTATGTACTCATTCATTGGAGGATACTAGATGTGGAACAAGAATGACTGGACTGCTACTCACATCACCAGTGAGGCTACCTGGAAAACAGGACCCCAAGAAAGACACGAGGATTGCCCAATGACTGAGAAATGGCTGAGATCTACATGAACAACCTGGACATGAGTGGGAGTAATGAAGGGCGAGGGTCGAGGGAAAGAGAGCCTGTGGGAGCGGGAGATCCCAGCTGGATCAAGAACAGAGAGGGAGAACAAGGAATAGGAGACCATGGTAAATGAAGACCACATGGGAAATGGAATGGAATTTTAAAAAGGGTAGTGAGATTGTAGGTAACATAAGCAATTTTCTATTTGTCTGTCTACATTATACATTTAAGAACACACCTGAAGTTATGGAATCCATTCTGTGATGAAGAGAAATCATCCTTATGAAGAATATGGCAAGGAAAAGGAAGCAACCAAAACCAAAAGCCTCAGAGATGTCAGGTGAAATGACATGTGCTGTGAATAAAGCAAGTAAAGACTGGCAAGACATATACATATTAGAAGTCTAGGCAGTGTGCTAGTTTTCCTTTCTAGTCATACATATTGATAACACCTTTCAATATACCTTCATCTATATTCATGTCAGAAGAAATTACATTCATAGTTTCAGAAGTAAGTGTATTTCAAACAAAATAATATTGTTGAAAACAGCAAGAGAAGAATAATTCACCATTTCCTGGAGAACTTCAGTAAGATTAATAAGTGACTGCTTATCAGAAGTAATGGCAGCCTGAAGGCATGGAATGACCTACTCTGAGCAGTTGAGGGAAAGTGAGAAGTGTGAATATGAAATGCAGGCCTTCAACAAAAAGAAAGCTGAGGGGCATATCTGCTAAGAGATTTATCTAGAAGAATGTAAAGATTTTTTTTCAGGCTAAGAGAAAGCAACATGAAATATGTATTGCAAATCCACATAAAAAAGTTACCATGAAGGAACGACACCAGTAATTGTGTTGTGAAGCACACTCATGGAACTTTCCCTTGTTCTTGCATTGGTGAGCATAGCTGCCTTCCCCTTTCTTCTTTTTTTCCTAATCTTTTTCTTTATTAAGAATTTTTTTATTCATTTTACATACCAACCACAGATCCCCCTCTCTTTCATCCTCCCACTTCCCATTAGCCTTCTCCCAAGCCCATCCTCTTGTCTCCCCAACCCACCCCGCATTACCTCCTCTGAGAATATAAAGCCTGGTACATTCAGTTGAGGCAGGTCTAAGCCCCTCCCCTCTGCATCAAGGGTGAGCAAGATGTCCAACCATAGGTAATGGGCTCCAAAATGCTAGCTCATGCACCGGGGACAGATCCTATTCCCACTGACAAGGGGCATCTTAAGCCAATCAAGCTACACAATTATCTCACTTATGCAAATGGCCTAGTCTAGTCCCATGGAGGCTCCACAGCTGTTGATCTAAAGTTCACGAGTTCCCACTGGCTTGGTTGGGTTGTCTCTGTAGGTTTCCCCATTATGATCTTGATGCCCCTTGTTTATAGAATCCTTCTTCTCTCTCTGTGACTGGACTCCTGGAGCTTGGCCTGGAGCTCGGCTGTGGATCTCTGCATCTGCTCCCATCAGTTACTGGGGAAGACGCTATGATGACAGTTTGGGTATTCACCAATCTGATTACCAGGGTAGGCCAGCTCAGTCACCCTCTCCACTATTGCTAGTAGTCTAAGCTGGGGTCATCTTTGTGGATTCCTGCGACCTTCCCTAGCACCAGGTTTCTCCTTGTCCCCATGATGTCTCCCTTTATCAAGATATCTTTTTCATTGCTCTCCTACTCGACCATCTCATTCCCTTATGTTCTCAACCCCTACCCTCTAATTGCTCCTCAACCCCAGTTTACTCAGGAGGTCTCTTCTATTTCCCCTTCCCAAGGTGATCCATGCATCCCTCTTAGGGTCCTCCTTGTTAGCTAGCTTTTCTGGAGCTGTGCGTTGTAGTCTGGTTATCCTTTGCTTTATATCTAGTAACTACTTATGAGGGAGTACATACCTTGTTTGTCTTTCTGAGTCAGGGTTACCTCACTCAAGATGATATTTTCTAGTTCCATTAATTTGCCTGCAAATTTCATAATGCCATTGTTTTTAACTGCTGAGTAGTACCCCATGGTGTATATATACAACAAAATCTTTATCCATTCTTTGGTTGAGGGGCATCTAAGTTGTTTTCCGGTTCTGGCTATTACAAATAATGCTGCTTTGCACATAGTTGAGCAAGTGTCCTTGTGGTATGGTTGAGCGTTCCTTGGGTATATGCCCAAGAGCAGTATCATTGGTTCTTGAGGTTGATTGATTCCCAGTTTTCTCAGAAGTTGCCATACTGAATTTCAAAGTGGCTGTACAAGTTTGCATTCCCACCAACAGTGTAGAAGTGCTCCTCTTGCTCTGCATCCTCTCCAACATAAAGTGTCATCCATGTTTTTTTATCTTAGCTATTCTGATGGGTATAAGATGGAATCTCAGAGTCATTTTGATTTGCATTTCCCTGATGGCTAAGGAAAGGAAGAAGTCAAACTTTTGCTATTTGCAGACATTATGATAGTGTGCATAAGTGACCCCCAAAATTCTACTAGCGAACTCCTATAGGTGATAAACACCTTCAGTAATATGGAGGGATAGAAGATTAACTCCAAAAAATCAGTAGCTCTCCTCTATACAAATGATAAATGGGCAAAGAAAGAAATCAGAGAAACATCACCCTTTACAATAGCCACAAATAATATAAAATACCTTGAAGTAACTCTAACTAAGCAATTGAAAAACCTGTATAACAAGAACTTTAAGTCTCTGAAGAAAGAAATTGAAGAAGATGTCAGAAATAGAAAGATCTCCCAGGCTCATCGATAGGTAGGATTAATATAGTAAAAGTGGCAATCTTACCAAAAGCAATCTACAGATTCAATGCAGTCCCCATCAAAATCCCAACACAATTCTTCACAGACCTGGAAAGAACAATAGTCAACATCATATGGGAAAACAAAAAACGTATGATAACTAAAACAATCCTGTATAATAAAGCAACTTCTGGAGGTATCACCATCCCTGACTTCAAGCTCTACTAAAGAGCTATAGTAATAAAAACAGCTTGAGATTGGCATAAAAACAGACATGTGGACCAATGGAATCCAACTGAAGACCCTGGCATTAATCTGCATATCTATGATTTTTGACAAAGAAGCCAAAATTGCAATGGGAAAAAAGAAAACATCTTCAACAAATGGTGCTGTAATAACTGGATTTCAACATGTAGAAAATTGCAAATAGATCCATATTTGTCACCATGCACAAAACTCAATTCCAAGTGGATCAAAGACCTCAGCATAAATCCAGTTACTCTGAACAAGATAGAAGAGAAAGTAAGAAGTAGCCTTTAGTGCATTGGCACAGGAGACCACTTCCTAAATATGACTCCAGTAGCATAGACACTGGTGTTGCTAGCTCTGCAGCTGCGGCCTCACTGTCTCTGATCCTGGGGGCAAGGGTATAGTTGGAAGTTTTCTCTGGTCCTGCCATGTCCCTGCCATCCCATGGTCTGGTTATAAAATAATCACTCAGAAGCTTATATTAATTATAACTTCTTGGCCTTTAGCTCAGGCTTATTACTGACTAGCTCTTACACTTAAATTAACCCATAATTCTTATCTATGTTTAGCCATGTGGCTTGGTACCTTTTCTCAGTGTTGTCTTGACCCCTTGTTTCCTCTGTGTCTGGCTGGTGACTCCTGACTCAGCTCTTCCTCTTCCCAGAATTCTCCTTGTCTTCTTGCCCCACCTATACTTCCTGCTTGGCTACTGGCCAATCAGTGTTTTATTTATCAACCAATCAGAGAAACACATAATCACAGCATACAGAACAATATTCCACAGCACAGGGGATGAGTAGACACAGTCAACAACCCAGACTCCGGGAGTTTGTAAGCAGTCTCTCATTTATTAAACAAAGGGCTGTGGTTTATATATGTGGCTTTTTTTGGCAGGCTTTTGCTCCTAGCTGCTGTGGTGTTTCTTGATTGGCTCCAGGCTGCATGTCATCACCTTTTGGTTTGGAGCTTATGGGTCAGGTTTTCTCTGACCAGAGTCTTCTTTTCTCATGTCACAGCTCATTGTTTACTTAAGGCATGGCCCAGTGCTTCAGGCCTTATGTGCCTCACATGGAAGCAACAATTAATAAATGGGACCTCCTGAAACTGAGAAGTTTCTGTAAGGCAAAGGACATGGTCAAATATACAAAACAGCATCCTACAGAATGGGAAAAGATCTTTACCAACCCCACATCTGACAGAGTGCTGATCTCCAAAATATATAAAGAACTCAAGAAATTAGACATCAAAATCCCATTTCTTTTAACTGATGTAAAAAGCAACTGAATAAAACAACATGCATAGTAACTGCATCGCTGAATCTATAACTTAGAGGAATGTAAGTTGCTAATAACATGGAGGAAGAAGGTGGAGTAATTCATCACTGGAGTGATGTAGATGCAAACTGATACAAATAGAATCCTTAATAGTAATGAAGCTAATATACATGCTTGAAATGCATAGTTGCTCTTCGTTATCAAATTTAAGGTTATTACATAAAGTAATGATTACAAAAGTGTATTATGTGGTTTCTAACTTGCGGAGACATGCATGAAACTACAAATGATATTTGCTATTTCAAGGAAGTGGCCAGTGAAGTTATATTTACTAGAATCATGTAGTAAGCATAGATATGACATTGATTTTGACAACATTTATTGCAAACTTTAGCATATCCTGAGAAATGTATAGAACAAAATTTAGAAATAGTTGAAGGAATTAAAATGGTGCTAAAGCTTGAACTGTTTGGGAGGCACTCAGGCAGTGGGACCAGGACCTATCCTTACGCATGAGCTGGCTGTTTGGAACATGGGGCCTATGCAGGGACACTTTGCTCAGCCTGGGAGTAGGGACTGGACCTGCCTTGACTGAATCTACCAGGGTGAGCTGAATCCCCGGGGGAGTCTTTGCCCTGGAGGAGATGGGAATGGGGGGTAGACTGGGGAGGAAGGCAGGGGGGCGGGAGGAGGGAGGACAGGGGAATCCATGGTTGATATGTAAAATTAAATCAAATTATAAAATTAAAAAAAGAAATGTTCACTTAATGTAAAACAAAGGCAATAAGGGGGAAATAAAGAGAAAGAATGTGAGATATAGGAGAAAGAAGAAAACATCAAATTAGACATGGATTGATCAACTGAGAAGGCCAAGATGGCCACATTGGATAAAAACGTTCCATGTATGTTTTTGAAAGCAGTCATACTTGAATTTTGGAGTTTTATTTGCTATGTGACTAACTTTCTAGGAAGAGATACAGGGTCTCAAGTGACTATATTAGTAGCCTCTCAAATAAATTGCAAAACAAAAACTGTTACTAGTAATAAAGAGGTTTATTTATTGATAATCAAAGTCAATACTTTGGCAATATAGAATAAATAAAACAAATCTTCTAAACATAATTGTGGAATGTGTAAATGAGGAAACAAAAGGTAGATAACATGGCAGTGACAACCAAGTTTTCTGTTCATAGCTGTGTGAGCATCTGCAAGTGTCCACAGCAGCCTATCCATGCACACAGTCTTGTCAAAATCCTAATGATTAGTATCTTTTTTAGAAATGAGCATCAAGACAGTTACAAGGAAACATCTTCACAGAAAAGTTTCACCAAGGTAGTGAATGCAAGTGTTACTTTCTCATACCACAGACAAAGCTGCCTTACCTTTGACATGGGCTCCAGTATGTATTGTGATAGTTCAGTAGTTAATATTTACAGTAGCTTAAATATATCTCCAAAGGAATATGAAATAAAAAAAAACTGGTGCTGCAATATGGCTGTAACCAGCAGGAGCAAAATCACAACAATGGAAGTAACTACAAGCACTCACTAACCTGTTGGCTACCAAGACCCAAATGTTTCATTTAATTTAAAATTAATTTGAATGGCCATAAAAATTGTGTTGAAGTTATTGTTTTAATATTCACTATTCCTTATTTATAAATTTGAAAATAGGATATATTTTAAGAATATAATGAGTAATAGTTTTACTGAAAGATTACAGAAAAACATGATCTTGGATAGTTCTACAGAAGGAGTAATTTTCAGAAGTAGACAACTGAGTAGGCTGGACAGAAGAATTGAAATTGAAGCGTGTGCACTGCTCTTGCAGAGGACTACAGTTCTGTTGCATATGTCAACACTGGGTGACTCAACCTCCTATAACTCCATATCCAGGCACTCAAAGGCCTCTGACCTCCTGTGGTCTCTGCACACTCATGTACACATACCCCTTCACTCAGAGTGAGAAACAGAGAGTAGGATAGATGAGAGAGAGAGAGAGAGAGAGAGAGAGAGAGAGAGAGAGAGAGAGAGAGAGAGAGAGAGAGAGAGAGAGAGAGAAGAAAGATGGGTGTATAATTCTGAACAGTGTAATTCACCTGGTGCAAGTTTGTCACAGAACAGCTATTTTATGAGTAGAGGGTGACATTTTCTGTAACTTTAGCTTTTGATGGTCTTACATTTCATTGTTCATATCTTAGATAACCTGTCTATCCTACTGTAAGTCCATGTGTAATGACCTAGGGGAAGACTTCACAGACAACCTGTTGTGTTGTCACAAAGCAGAAAACTGCAGGTGTGAGTCAGTGTCACTGACTGCATTTTCACACCTCAAAGACCAGAAAGTGCTCTGTAAATTATAGAAGTTGGTGCCACTGGCTTCTTTATTTCATCCTTCATCTCCCCTTATTTACCTCATCCTTTATTTCTCTTGTGATCAATAATACTCTAAACTCTGTGCACTATTTAGCGCCATGTCCCTGTGCTGAGAGAACTTGCCAACAATAATAGCCAGTTCACATCCATTTGTGAAGGATTGTGCCATAATTACTTGATTTTAAATAAGGTGAGACCCATTGGCACTTCAAAGATGGATTATAAATCTGTAATACATTCAGAATGATCAAATGAGGTCTTTCAGCCATAAATGATACAGGCTTCTGTGTTCCTGAGGTCTACTGACCAGAAAACTTGTGAGATGATGGAAAACCAGGTATAATAACACCTGGTTGTTTGGCTCTTGGGTAGAGAAGTACAGCTATTGTCAAAATGGAACAGCCCACTTATCAAATGCCTTTTGGTAAGTACACCATTTCAAAGTAAACCCTTGTGTAGCGATGTCATGGAAATAGTTCATGCAAACTGGGAAACAATAACCTATGCTTCAACCTTGATCTGATTTTTCTAATCTAATAATTCCACAGAAGTGTATGTTTCCCACAGGGTCTTCTGTTGCATTTCTGGGATTTGGTGGGGGAGGGGAATGGTGTTCACTACATATTCTTCTCTGGCCTGAAACCTACTGTATAGATCAGGCTGGTCTTGCACTTGTGAGCTGCTACCCTTCTGACTTCAGGTTTTACTAACAAGTATGTAAATATGAACAATTTATGTTAGTCCAAAGGAATATTCTTACTGTAAGAAGACAACATTTTGAAAATATATTGTATTAATAAAAAACTTAAAAGATGTTTTGGGGAAATAAATTTACTTAGGCTTTTTAATTAGTAGAATATTTGTTATATGCTTAAGTACAGACACTATACACTGTGGGAACAGTACACTGCACACATTTTAATGTAGTTTACTAAACATATTTTTCCTCCATGCTTCCCTTTCCCAACAAACGTTATTATCGTCCACCTATTCATGCAATGTAGATGCTATTATTAATCTTTGATGACTTATTTTTTTATGATGCCATGTAATTCATCAGCAAGCCCTCTGGCTTTATATATGAAGCATTCCACATGTTTGTATTATTCTGTAGCTTTACAGTGTATCAACACAAATTGTATGAATCACCATCTTGTCTCTCTCTTTTTTTTTTTTTGTTTTTTGTTTTTTGTTTTTTGAGACAGGGTTTCTCTGTGTAGCTTTGTGCCTTTCCTGGGACTCATTTGGGAGCCCAGGCTGGCCTCGAACTCACAGAGATCTGCCTGGATCTGCCTCTCGAGTGCTGAGATTAAAGGCGTGCGCCACCACCGCCCGGCCCATCTTATCTCTTAACCAGATACCCTCTTATAGTCTTGTGATCCATGTTCAAATATATTCTCCTTATGGCAACAATCATATATCTTCTGTACATATATGCCACAAATCATATATATTCTGTATTTATGTGGTTGCACAGATCATCATTTTCTGTGACCTAGAATGCTATACAACATCTGACCTTGCTTCATTTCTCTGGCTACAACTACTACCACTTTTTAATTGATCACTGGGGTCTGCTTTGCAGTTTTCTGCCTTATAACCTTAATGTAGTTTATCTTTTCTTCGAGAATGTTCATCACTGCCCACCCTGACTGTTCTCTTGTTTCTTCATATTCTCATTTGAAATTAAATAAAAATTTTTAAATATCTTCCTCTTCCACTGAATAGAATCACATGACCTTCAGTATTTACATTTGTCAGCTAGGCTAACTTCCTATTTTAAAAATAAGGTGTGAGTTCAAATTCTCAGACATGGACTGAGAGATATGTCAATGTCCCTTTGTTACACAGCCAAACAATATGAAGTAATAGTTCATTATTTTATTTTATGGATAATTGTTTAGGCCTCTTCTTAAGAAAAAACTGGGAAAAAAAGTAAAAAGTTTTCCTATCATATTTGACTCGTGAATGATTTTAGGGTAAAAGAATATGATAAGCTACAAAGGTTTCTTTGCAATTTTTTTTTCTATTTTCAGGACTGGAGGGCTCCATTTAGTCCTCCAATGATTCATGTGCCTCATGTCTCCTTGGCAGGGATGGCAGCCTTTCATGTTCCCTTATTTTACCTGATGAAAGCATAATAGGCAGATCTGTGAGGCCTTGAGAAAACAAGCATAACTCTTACACAGGAATGTTTTCCATTTTTGTTACGTGGTCAAAAGTCACACTTTGTTAAAGATGGTTGCTTTAGCCTAAGGGTGAGAAGAAGCGTTCGTTTTTGGTGGGTGTTAAAGGGCTCCTGGCGCAGTCAGGAGTGTCAGGGACACCTATGGACACGCTCAATTTCCCCCATAGCATTTCACCCTGTTGTGGTGCTTCAGCACAGCTAGAAATGATGATAACATCTGGCTTTTATGTAATATCAGGACTACTATTTAAATCAGTGAAGTAGCTGTTATTTCTAAGACTACATTTCAAATGCCAATTCTTTTTTCTCTAAATTTAAAAAGTTACTGTATGAGTGAGGAGTGTTAAACTGCACTATATGAATCATCTTTCCCATGATGCAGTATGTTGAGTAAAAGGCTGTTTCAATGGCAGTATCAAGCAATGTCTGAGAACTCTGCACCATTGTATCTTCAGGCATTTCCCTGCATGCCGCCTGAGTCAGACACGCAGAACAAAATGAGCTAATGTCACTTTCCCCTCTGCTTTTTTGCACCATAACATGACAGTTCATATATTATTTTATGTCAGCGCCCTTCACATCCAAAGGCTGTGCCACAGCTCCTATTGTTCCCTCCACGTGTATAGACAGGTAACCTTTAGTCCATTTCTCTTGAAGTATATTTATTATCATTTCATTAATTCAAAAATAGAATGTTAATTTGAAATCTAATATTAGTAAAACATTTTTGTTAATATAATTTTAATTAAAATATAATTACATAATTTTGTCCTTTCTCTTGCCTCCACCCCCCCCCATATTCCATGTTTCCCCCTTGTTGCCCTCTCAGATTGATGGCTTCTCTTTCTTTATTATCGTTATACACACACACACACACACACACACACACACACACACACACACACACACAGAGAGAGAGAGAGAGAGAGAGAGAGAGAGAGAGAGAGAGAGAGAGAGAGAGGCACAAACATAAATAAATCATGCTGAGTCTTTTTTTTTTTGTGTGTATATGATCTCAGGTCTTGACCATTTCGTATTAGATGAAAAACTCAGGGACTCATGCCTGCAAGAGGCTAATTTTTCTTCTCTCAACAGTCATTAGTTGCCTGTAGTCTTCATCTAGGTGTGGGAATCTGAGAGTATTCAGGTTGGGTGTTAGCATGTCTGCTGATGTTGTCGTTGCTTGGGTCCCTCCTAGAAGTGTCTGCTGAAGCAAGCAGAACGTGCACAGTGGCGATGTTACTGAATTACTTCTTAGCACTGAGATACTCTAGTCTGCAGAGAACAGAATGAGAACATGAACAAATGATACTTCAGATTATTTTGTTAATGTTTCATAATTTTCATGGTAGAGATATCTCTTCTCTTTGGCTAAAACTTTCTGTAGATACCATATTCATTTATTATTGAACTTTCTGATCTCCTTCTTATTCCTAAATCCTGCAGAAGGACGTTGGACTCTTCTTCTGAAAAAGAAATTGTCTCTAAGTAGAGTAGTTATATTTAGAAGCATAACAATAATTCCTAAAACTCTCTTGTCATGCACACAGACATGAACCAAAGGTCACATGTGCCAACAAATGACAAAGATACTGAATAATTAGCAAAGAATAAACAGGATTAATAATCAGTAGTGTTGGAAAAGATGGATATGTCCACTTCAAAAAATAAAAAAAGTATTCTTGTCTTATATCTTTCACAAAAAAGCAATTTGCAATTGACCAGAAACTTAATTATTATAAGACCTGGAACTGTAACACTTGTAGAGAAAACACAAAGGCATTATTCTTGACAGGAATCTTACCAACACTTTATTTTTATATATACATAAAATGGGTAGCAAAATTAAAAATTGAGACTACATCAAATTAACTATTTGTTATATAACAAAAATAATAAATAAAACAAAAATATAGTGCATGGAATAGGATAATTTATTTATGTATTGCATATAGGATATGCCACAAGATATAAAATACTTAACAAACTCATGTAATTCAGTGACAGAAAAGCATAACTAAATATTGGAAAAAGAACCTGAATATTTTCACAACAGAAGCAAAGAGTCAACAGGTTTACACGAATAGGTATAAAAGAATTAGGCATATTAATTACACATTATTTTATCTAAGCATGAAAAGTAGAGAATTAGGTTACATTCCTAGACCACATGGTGACAGAAGTAGGATTTTAACCCGGTCAGATTGGCTCCATTCTCAAGATCTTAGGTAGTTCAAGCAATTTTACTCTTGAGGATCCAGTTAGTATCTCCATTTGTCCATCCTTCCTTCCAACAACTGTAACTGCTAAAGAGTTGAATCAACTCCTCACTCTATGACGTTAGTTTTATGTAAAATATTAGGATAGAGTTGAAATTCAAGGAGATGCATCTCTTCCTGAATCTCTATGTCTGCTATGTTACCCATACTTTCCTTTGGTGGCATGTGACCATGACATGTTGAAGAAACTGACATAAGACTTTAAGAATCCTTTCTTGTTTATGGATTATAGAGAAATGCTGTATGAAAAGGCATTAAAATGGAAAGAATCTGTCTGAACAGACAGTAGACAAAACAACATTCTGCATGAAGCATAAGTGCACCCTGAAGGCCCACTGATGGGCAAATGTGGTGTATGAATGTATAAGAACAGCTCCTTATACCAGTGCTCCTTTCCATAGCATGTGACCACAGCTAGAAGTTAGCACCAGACTCCATCTTGCCTGTGAGAAAACAGTAAAGTTTGTTTTCTTTTGCACAAAGGCATGAAAAACCAGCCCCATTACAGGAATGTAAACTGATAGTCATGAGTGGTTTCTGGAGCAATACTGTGGGTTAAGAGGGGGTCACAGATACAGAAAAGTTGCTGGGCTATTCAGGGAAACAGTGGGAGGCTCTGCCCTCACCAACATGGGTTCCACTGTCTGGCTTTAGCCATATTTTTATATTTACCTTTGGGTACTTTGGCTTTGTATCCTCAAATATTGCATTTTTGATTGTTTGTTTAATTCATTATTTAATGCTATACATTAAATTGCTTGATCTCCTCACATGGATATCTATGTCTAAATATATGAAAACATGATGTCTAACTCTGTAAAACATATTCCCGAGTATGTAAACACTATGCCTAAGTGCATAAAAACTGCCTAACTACCATATACTTACTAATAAGTACTATGTCTAAGTACCACCTGTAAGATAAAGTGATACTACTGAAGCTGTGCAATTTAAATAACTGTGAGAGGTAGTACAGGGGACAACAATCATATGAAATACATTTACATGGGGAGACGCTGTAATGTGGTTTTCTTGTCCAATATCACAAGTTAAAACCCGGGGGAAATGTGCTTAAAGTGAGAACATTCCTCCCAATGTATTTTATGTAGTTTCCAAGGTTTTTGAAGAGAAAATAAGCTTAGCTCTTACGTTGTTTTTCTGTCTGCTCTGATATAGATGAGAAGGAGTCTAAAGCTGACTCTGAGGATGAAGAAGTGGACACTGGGTTTAGGATATCTGCCATGAAGATTCCTTTATATCCTCCTAGATCACTCAAGTATGGTGCGGTGTTGAAGGAGATGAAAAGAGATTATTTCCCAGATTATCTTCTGCCACTTCCTGCCACTCGTCCAAAGCCAGCCATTCAGAGAGTGACACTGAAGGAGCTGAACGAAAGGAGAGACTTTGTAACTTCCACAATCGCAGGCTTGAATCTCCACCTTCTTACTGATCTTGATAAATATCACGTAGAACGAAAGCGCCAAGAAAAACAAGCAGAAAAATCAACAGCGGTAGTCAGGGCACAAATTGCCCAGGAAAGAGCTAGGCTCAGTGTTAGAGAGAATTTAAGGAGGAACTTTTATATGACACAAAAACTAATAGAACAGGATAATGAGATGATCCAGAAAGGCTTACGGCAAGTTTGGAAGGAAAAACTTGCCTACCTTGAAAAAGTTAGAGAGAGGAAAACTATGTTTCTAGCTGAAAAAAAGCTAAATGCTGCAGACCATTCTTTAGTGCAGACCATCAGCAATGAGCGGTCCCTTCTGCTCAAAGGAATCATTCAAGATGACAGACGGAAGAAAAATTCGAGTGACTTAAGAGCGAAGCACCTGAATGTTAAGGAAAAAAGGAAAACACAAAAATATAGGCAAAGTTTGATGAGGCAAATGAAGGAGCTCAGGTAGGCACATGGCTAAGGCACAGCCGAGCCCTTAGTCCACTGCAATTTACAGGTAGTGCTGAATTCTATCCCTGTGTTTCCCTATAGCTTGACACTTTATACTTGGAAAACAGAAACAAACTAAAAGGTGAAAATCATGTGCTGGCTTGTTACCAAAGATTGGGAAGCAGAAGAACTCTTCTTCCCTTTCTTCCCATCATTGGAGAAAACCTGCTGTGTTTACGGTTGCACAGCCGGTCACTGCTGTGCTGTGCCTGGCAGTGTGGCAGCACACTCCAGGTCCTCGCTGCCCACTAGGAATGCTTTCCCTGTCTTCTGATTTCTAGAGGGCATCTGAGATAGAGCCAACTTTGTTACCACAGTATCTCCTCTAATTGAAACTGGTGTAGTCTCTAAGAACTCACTTGATCCTTCTCCACAGACCCTACCTCTGCCCTCCTCGCTTGGACTCTTTCTGTGTCATCTGTAAATCTTAACTGGGGGATTCTGTTTCTTTGTTTGAGACAGGGTCTCATGTAGCTCAGGTGGGCCTCACACTGTGTAGCAAAGAGTGACTTTGAACTTCTGATGCTCCTGCCTCAACCTCAAGAGGACTATAAGGTATGTGGCACAATGCCTGGTATATGTGCTGCTGGCAATTGAAGCCAGAACTTCATACAATTGAGGCATGAACCACATCCCATCCCTCAACAGTTCTGATCCTGTAAGTGCTTATTGAAGTGGACATATTGCCATTGTTCACAGGATATTTGATATTTCAGGCAATATATTTTGTTTTAATCTAGAGTCTTCTTTAAATCTTTTGCTTTTTGACTTCTTTTTAGTTTTAACCTCTTATTATAACACTAAGCATTGTTATAGACAGCAAATGCTCCTCCAATTTCTTACCCTTCTGACTATACTCATATTGTCTCATTTTTCTCTGCTGTGCACTTTGCCAGGGCCTGGTAAGTCTGCAGTGTGAAGGGGGGCTATAGGAGCATAATTACCTGTGCTACGGTGAAAATCACACTTCCTGGTATCTGCTGAGTGATAAAGTGCTGTCTGTGTATGCATGAAAAGGCCTTCTTTTCTCCAGGGAGAAACATGACACGTAGATGACTGTTGTCTCTGTGTGACTACCTTTCATCTTTAGACTCTCCGTCTATAATGCAAAGAATACACATAATGGAAAAAAAATCATCTTTTGTCCTCCACTCAAAAAGCATTTTCACATTTCCCTATATTTTTTTTGCAGTTTATTTCTTCTTTTTCTTCGAAATTTCATTTCATTTTATTTCTTATATATTTTGATCATGCCACTTTCTTCTCCCAATCTCCTCCTGGCACTCCCTACCTCCATGGCCATCCCTGTTTAAGTTCTCTGTCTCTATCTCTGTCTCTCTCTTTCACACACACACACATCAAAACAAACAAGCAAAAGACCAATAAGACAAAACAAAAATACTCAAACCAAATGAAACAAAAAGTCCAGATTTGGGACAAATTGTCAAACACATGAGCCATCAGAGAACATTTCATATTCAAACTGGAGCATTCATTGTGGTCTTTCTGTTTTGTATTGTTTTTTCTTTTTTGTTTTTGTTTTGTTTTGTTTTTTTCAAGACAGGGTTTCTCTGTGTAGCTTTGAAGCCTGCCCTGGAACTCACTCTGTAGACCAGGCTGGCCTTGAACTCACAGAGATCCACCTGCCTCTGCCTAACAAGTGCTGGGATTAAAAGGTGTATGCCACCACTTCCTGGCATTCATTGTGGTCTTTATATCTTAGTTTATAAAGGTTTTCTCTGAACAGCATCTTGTATATTTATAATTTTCAAATTGATAAGACAGTGCTCCTGTTTTCATGACAAGAACATATTAATGTGAAAGATGCTCCAAGCACTTTTCACATTAATGACTAGGTAATAACTTACCTTCACATACACATAAAAGACCTCTATTTATTAGGAACTGCTCTATCTCTGAGCTGTTAAACTCTTCCATAGTTATTTGTGGAAACATAGTTAGTTGTGTCTATCAACGTTATATTCATTTGACTTCACCACATGCATTCCAGAATTATGTGATGATACTTATCTGTCAAATGCCAACCTTATGCATTTCCTGTCTGCTGTAGGGTCCACATTCTTCAGATTGTTACATGCATTCTGTCTAATATTTCTGTAGCCCTTCTCTGTGCTGTCTTCTACTACTAAGTTCAGCCTATGGCCATTCCAAGTATCTCCATTGTCAGTCCAACTTTACTAGCTAGACAAAATTAGCACCCTGTGATTTTTATAAACCTCACTTCATCTATTGCTCAGTTACCCATTATTTCTCCTACCGCTGACAAGAACAGCTTCAAGCCTTCACCAAATGTAAAGCTTCAGATAGAAACACAACCATATGCTCGACTTCCCAGCAGGCTACTTTATTTCCTAAAGGAATATTAGTCCTCAAGTTTGAATTCCTTCAGCACATTATATCCATATGCAGAAAATTCTAGATGGCATCAATTATTTCTACATTCTGTATCTGCTATTCAGGGTAAGGTTCCATTTCTTATTTAAAGTGTGTGTTAGTTCCTACTATGAATGCTTCTAGTATAGAAATTGGAATTGTGTGAAATGGATATCTTGGTTTGAGAAGAATTGGAAGTTTAATATTGTCTTCAAATTGTTGACCATGGTAAAATTTCTAATTTGTTTCCACCTTCTTTAATATCACCAACATTATATTTGATGTGATAACTCTGTTAGAATCATTGAACACAAGAAGAAGGTTATTGAGATCCAGTCCCCAGAGAGGTGGCAATGCTGAGTGGCCATCCTGGTATACATGTTGGTGGCATGGACTCCACACACATGTGTAAGGGTGTTAGTTAGTCCATATTAAAAAGATTATCTTGGGTTCTCCAAGTGGGCCCAAGTAATCATTTCAGCTTTTCAAAGCAGAAACATCATTTCAGGTGTATACTTTCTGTAGCTTTTCTTAAACACCCATAAATAAGTGTGCCTGTTTTGTGTGATAGATGGAATTGACATCCTTTTCCAATTATTAGATGGCAATATGTCGAAGTACAATTGATTCATGTGTATTGATCACTCATTGATTCTTTTAAATAATTATTTTATTAACATTTGTTCATTGTTCATTATTTTTATCTTTTAGCATGATGATTTCATTATACTCCTATGACTTACACTTTTCTTTACTCTTTACAGTTAGCTTTTCTTTGAATGTTTAAAGTTGTTTTTGCCTTGATTTATACTCAGTTACATGGCCAGCTATATGCATTATCTATTTTCTAGACTGAGAACAAAGTAGCTAACTTCAATGGAGTGATTATCAAATGGTAACCAGGTTTTTTTTTTTTTCAGCACTGGAGTTTGAAAGGGAGCTTATGCCAGACAAAATCTCTACTCCTGTGCTGTGTACTTGTTCTGTTAATTGCTTCTTACTAAATGTCTAAGCTAGACTTTCCTCTTCATAATGATGAAGAAAACAGACATAAGCAATTTAAATAATGCATCCAAAATTACATTCCTTAAATCTCATAGATGGATTTTATATACCAAAGGATTGGCTGTCCAACCTGACTTGCTATAGCTTGCCACAGTTTCTCCATTTTCAGCTCTCTGGGAGTGATCACACAGATAACCCTGATGATCAATGTCTCCAAAGAGAACTATAACCCCTCTCTCACCCTCTCTAACTATCCAGGAAAGGAACTCATTAAATGGCAGGCCATCTTCAAAGAATTTACAATGTGTAACTTGTTTTATCTTTTATTGAATTACCCCTATGAGTTAGATTATCTATTTCTTAACGGTTAGGTAGAGCAAATTTTAAAAACTCAGCCAGAATCCAGTTAGTAAATTGCAAGCTTCTAATTCAACTTTCTAATCCACTCCCTAAGTCCAGATTTCTGATTATACCTGTGTAGAAATGTAGTACTTCATGAATCAAACTGAGACTTTCCCCGGAACTGAATGGAGCAGAATGATGTCTTTCAGCTCTCAGGACATATGGTGATAAGATGCTCTCTCTGCCTCAGTTTTAGCCATTCATGGTATACAAAATAGTTCTGACAAAAATGATCTGTCTCTAATTCTCTGCCTGCCTGGAAATGTGTATTTTTTAAGTCTCAAAGGTTATTTTATGTTTGAATCTTGTTTTGTCTTCTCTCATGTTACAGGCTTCATTATCAAAATTTACCTCACTTCTTATCTTACTTTGTGTTGTTCTGTAATAGGTTTCTTGTTTTAGTAAGAGTTTTGATGCAAGTTCTCACCATATCTTTCTCTTAAATTACCCTGAACTTTTTTTTTGAGGGAATCTTTCTACTTATTCTTATTTCTGTTTGGAGCATGTGGAGATACTGTCATACTTTGAAAATGAATGAATGAATGACATTTTCTTCTATCCTTTGACATTTCCTGGGTATGTTAGAGTAATCTGATCTAGGTCTTTCTAACTTAGAATATGTTAGAATTTGTCCAGTGGATTCGCTGTAACAAAATACTATAGACTGAGCAGCCTAAGTAGACGGGACTTATTTTCTGACTGCTCTGACTTGGAAGTGCACATAGGTGTGGTTTTCCTCAGCTTCTTTACTCCACTGCAGATGGCTTCCACCTTACAGTGGCTTCACATGTATTCTTCCCTGAGCACACATTGCTAGTGTGTGTTCCTCTTTTCATAAGAGCATTAGCTGCGTTGGATATGAACCCATCCACATAATCTCATCTAACCTCAGTTGCCTCTTGAAAGTCCGATCTCCAAATATAGTTACATGCTAAGGTATTGGGTGGGTGGGGCTATAATAAAGAAATTCTGAGGGAAGACATCCTGTTGCTTGCAGAAGTGTGAAAGAAACCATGGACCTCCTGACTCTTGGAGAGAAGTTCTAATCTTAACACAGGCAGTTTGGATGCTCTGGGAGAAATCTAAACAGAACTGTGCAAGGGTTCTCAGGTTTTTGCAATGGAAATCTCATAAATATTAGTATAACATGAATTGAATATCATTTAGTAATGTAATAATATTATGTAGACTGAGCTCTGTCCTTTCCCCATTTATAAATGTCTGTTTGAAAAACATCTGAATTTATCCATAGCAGCCCCATTTGTATTGTTTTAGTAATCTAACAACTATCTCATTTTATTCTTCCTTTTTCCACATAGGGCTGAAGAAATTCGTAGAAGACACTATGAAGAGAAATTTGTTATTGATACACTCATCTTTGAAAAAGCCTGTGCAAGACTAGAGGAAGCCAAAGCAAAGGTTGAATTTGTTAGGACAAATTATACCTCTAAGTCTCGTTGGAAAGAGTCAGCATGAGCCAATGCCAGCGCACATCTGATAACTGTAAATTGTGGCCACTATTTTTATTTAAAAAATCTTGAAATAATACTTAGAAGATGTGCTCTACACAAGGTTGGTCTGGGTATAAATGTGTTCAAGTTGAAAGAGAAGAGGGTCTCAAGTGTTTTCATACTGATTATAATGAAATCTGGCTGACTTTGCACTCGTAAAGGCTCGTTATGTATCCATGTGCCCGAAAAGGAATGAAAGCAGTCTGACTTCCTCCATACAAAAGTCTTCAGAAGACTGTACAGTTCTACAGGCTTAGAGGATGACAAGTTATGAAGCTATTTTCAGTTTTTTCTTCTAATTTCCTTCCTTATTGCTGAATTTTATTGAGATATTATATATAGTAAAAACTTCTGTTACCCAATTTCATATATTAAATTATAATGTATTTCCTAATTACCTTATTAAAACAATTTCTGAATTTTGTTTACTTTTCTCTTTCAAAATACAGGTTTCATCAATGTATTATTTATACCCATAAAGATTTAGACAATATAATGTAGTTGTTTTGCTTTTTTTTACTCTTTGGAAGCCCGCCACCGAGTTCCCAAATAAATACATGGAGACTTATTCTTACTTATGAATGCCCAGTCTTGGCTTGGCTTGTTTCTAGCCAGATTTTCTAACTTAAATTATCCTGTTTCTCTTCAACTATGTTTTGCCTCAAGGCTTTTTACCTTTCTTTATTCTATATTTCTTTCTTTCCTTCTTACTCTGTGGCTGGTTATGTGGCTGGATAGCTGGCCCCTGGCATCCTCCCCTCCGTCTCCTTTTCTCTCTCCTCCTGCTTCTTGTTCTTCTTTCTCTTTGCCTACCACACCCACTGGTTCTTGCCTCCTGCCTTGCTATTGGCTGTTCAGCTCTTTATTAGACCAATCAAGTGTTTAAGAAGGCAGCATAATAGGTTTACAGTGTTAAACAAATGCAATATAAAAGAATGCAACACATCTTTGCATTGTTAAACAAATATTCCACAGCATAAATGAATATAATACATCTTAAACTAATATTCCAGAACAATATAAACTATGGAAATAAAACATTCTACCATCTTCCTTGTGCTTCTTGTGTTTACTTTTGATGCATTTGCCCTTTTTGCAGAGATGTGAGCACAGGGAAGACAGAAACAAAGGAATGTGAGCACAGGGAAGACAGAAACAAAGGAACAGGAGAATGCATTAAACTCTGTCATGGCAATGATAAACATACCAAAATAGCATTTAGTATTTAATATTAGTTATAGAAAAGTTGAAAAGTAGAAAAGATCAAAACTGTAAAAATCTATGCTTTCATCATCTAGGACAATAAATGCACTGATGTCACTGTGATATCACTGGACGGGGTGTCACTCAAACATGTTCTTAAATTCATGAGTTATATGCATAGGTTTAAAGTTGTGACACTTCAGAAACTTTCTGATTTTATCAGTTTATTGCAAGTGTCCAAAAATTAAGTACTTTATAACTGCAATTTTTTATGTGTGCTTCAGTGGTCTATGTTATCAAATATGGGCAATGCTTTCACAAAATTATCGCTATCTATTTAAGTGCACAATACCAGCTTCCTCTGTCCTTCTAATTAGCATATCACTAACAAGTGACTCATTTGATATTTTGCATCATTCTGCAGTAAGAGCAAGGGGAGATATAGTAGGCTACAGAAAACCCTGCAGAACCGTCTTCCACATCAAATGAACAAATGTCTGTTTTCTATTCAGCTTTTTAAAGTTATATGTATATTTTATATATTTAACAAAAATGGTAACCCATATCAGCGTTATTTTAAGGTTTAGATGTGGAAAGAGACATAAATTAAGCAGCGTGGTACATCACACAAAGTAAGCATTTACTGAATGTCAGTCCATAGAAGTGGGAGTAAATATGCTTCTCTAGTCACAGCAGCATTTGCTAAGTCTTTAGGAACTATTTGACAGACATTAGCAAGGATAGGAAGACACGTTTGTGTGATGTGTTAAAAACAATTTATTCATTTTGTATTGACATTGTCTAAGTATTTTTCTATTCTCCCACTCCGTATTTTATAGCTTTTATTTCATAACATACAACCAACAATTTCCTTGACTGTTTGCATTCCCCTCTGAGCTAGTAGGCCAAGAATATTCTGCTTCTCTCTGTGTTACTACTTCTTCATGCTGAAGCAGTTAACACACACACACACACACACACACACACACACACACACACACACACACACACACGGTGTGCTTTTTTTTCTATAGCTCTCACATATGTGCTATATTAAGTTGATCTCATTATATTACTCTTTCTCACTGTTCACATTTTGAAGAATCTAGAATCTGTATCCTAGGTTATATCTAGTTCTCTAGTTCTGATATTTCCAAAATAAAAATGTGATGCCTTACATGTTAGGCCAGAAAAGTTTTTAAAATTGCACATTAAAAATAAATTAATTTGTATTTCTTACCATTCTTTCATCCTCCCACATCATGAGCCTCCAATACTTCTTGGCACCACAGTTACATAACATTCTATGTGGCTAAAATGTCAACCTAAAACCTGAGAAAGCTTAAAAAAATTCTAAAGTGGAGTAAAAGCAGCTTCCTAGTGGTGTCTCTCAGGCCAGCCACAGCCTGCGGGCTTGAGCTACTCTATGGTGGGTTCATGGCATGCAGGCTTGACCTGCAGCATGGGGGATTCCTGCTGAGGTACACAGAGGCATCTCCAAGCTGCACCTTACACTGTGTGGTGGATTTAGGTTTTGCTAGTACAAAAAAAGAAAGAGAGAGAGAGAGAGAGAGAGAGAGAGAGAGGGAGGGAGGGAGGGAGGGAGGGAGGGAGGGAGGAAGGAAGGAAGGAAGGAAGGAAGGAAGGAAGGAAGGAAGGAAGGAAGGAAGGAAGGAAGGAAGAAAGAAACAAAGAGGTTTCTGGTCTACAGGCTGCTTTGATGATTCACATGGCCCAGAGCTGGAGGTGAATTACCTCCACCATGTTGAAAAGCTGAAATGGATAGAGTCAGCAGCCAAGGCTGCTGGTTTTTGTCCTGGTCACGCAGTTTACCAATTTGAAATCTCTCTTGGCCAGAAAAGGATTATAGATTTAGAATAAGACAGATTCAGATATGATGAACCCTAAACATTTTACAGTGTATGTAAAAATGTATGTAGGCTTGGAAGAGAGAGGAAAAAGAATACATACAGTTATATAAGGAAATGAAAAGTTTTAAAAAATAAAGTCTTTAAAGAGAAAGCAAAAATAGTATAAAAATAAGCCATATAAAGATGGAAATCACAGACTCTGGATTATATTGTCTTTGTGATTTTTAACTACAGAGAGAGATTTGATTGTAAAAACTGCTGAGTTAAATCAATATGTATATTTTAAATATATCTTGATTTCAAAATTTATGTCTAAGGATACGCTGCTTTGGAAAAGAGGTTCTGCTTTTGTTTCCACAGAAGATGAGATACTGTGGATTGCTTCTAGGCTAATATGGTTTGACCAGCCAAGACCTGCTTAAAGATCTCCAAAGATACCATGGCCCAGATCATCCAACATCCAAAATCAACTTCAAGACACCTGGCTCAGAGAATAAAGCCTCACAGACTACTCCAGTCAGGACTTGACCATAGTCCTAAAATTTTCTTTGTATGCCCATAAGAATACAGCACCCAGGTTGTTTTCAGGTTCTGGCTATTACGAATAATGCTGCTATGAACTTAGTTGAGCATGTGTCCTTGTTATATGATTGAGCATTCCTTGGGTATATGCCCAAGAGTGGTATAGCTGGGTCTTGAGGAAGATTGACTCCCAATTTTCTGAGAAACTGCCATACTGATTTTCAAAGTGGCTGTACATGTAAAAAGTTGCATTCCCACCAAAAGTGTAGGAGTGTTCCCCTTGCTCCACATTCTCTCCAACATAAGCTGTCTTCAGTGTTTTTTTTATCATAGCCATTCTGATGGGTATAAGATGGTATCTCAGAGTCATTTTGATTTGCATTTCCCTGATAGCTAAGGATGTTGAGCAATTCCTTCAATGTCTTTAGTTCATTTGAGATTCTTCTGTTAAGACTTCTCTGTGTAGCTCTATAGCCCATTTTTTAATTGGATTGTTAGGTATTTTGATATCTAGTTTCTTGAATTCTTTATATATTCTGGAGATCAACCCTCTGTCAGATGTGGGGTTGGTGAAGATCTTTTTCCATTCTGAAGGCTGTCATTGTGTCTTATTGACCATGTCCTTTGCCCTACAAAAGCTTCTCAGACAACCTAGATGCCCCTCAACTGAAGAATGGATAAAGAAAATGTGGTACATATATACAGTGGAGTACTACTCAGCAGAGAAAAACAATGACATTATGAAATTTGCAGGCAAATGGATGAAACTAAAAAATATCATCCTGAGTGATGTAACCCAGACTCCGAAGGGCAAACATGGTAGGTACTCACTCATAAGTGGATACTAGATGTAAAGCAAAGGATAACCAGACTGCAACTCACAGAATCAGGGAGGCTAGCTAGTAAGGAGGACCCTAGGAAAGATGCATGGATTGCCTAGTGAAGGAGAAATAGATGAGATCTACATGAGCAAACAGGGGCTGAAGAGGGGTAATAGAGGGCAAGGGATGGTGGATAAGAACATAACGGGATGGGAGGTTTGAGCTGGAACAAGGACAGAATGGGAGAGCATGGAAAGAGATACCGTGATAAATTAAGACATCATGGGAATAGGGAGAAACAGAGTGCTAGGGGGTTCTCTGTTATCCACAAGGATGACCCCACCATAGACTACTGGCAATAGTCGAGAGGGTGCCTGAGCTGACCTACTATAGTGATCAGATGGCTGAAGACCTTAAATGTCATCATAGAACCCTCATCCAGTGACTGATGGAAGCAGATGCAGAGATCCACAGCTGGGTCCCAGGCCGAGTTCCAGGAATCCAATTGATGAGAGAGAGGATGAATTCTATGAGCAAGGGATATCAAGACAAGGATGAGAAAAAGTACAGAGACAACTAGCCAAACTAGTGGAAATGCATGTACTGTGGACCAATAGCTGAGGAGCCCCCATTGTGCTGGACTAAGCCCTCTGGATAAGTGAGACAGTTGTTTAGCTTGAACTGTTTAGGGGGTTCCCAGGCACTGGGACTAGGCTTTTTGGAGCCTAGTGCCTATAGTGAGATATTTTGTGCAGCCTTGGTGCAGGGAGGAGGGGCTTGGACCTGCCTCAACTGAAGGTACTGGGCTCTGCTTCCCATGGGAGAACTTGCTATGGAAGAGGTGGGAATGGGGCGTGGGTTGGAGGGAAGACTGGAGGGCAGGAGGAGGAGGACCAGGGAGTCTATGAGTCTATGGTTGGTATATAAAATAAATAGAAAATCTCTTAATAATAATAATAATAATAATAATAATAATAATAATAAATACAGCACCCTTTATCAGCAAGAAGTAGCCTAGAAAACTATGCCCACATTCCCAGAAGATCGATTTATGGATGTTTGTTTTTGTTTAGGTTGTTGGCTACAAATCGTTATTGGCCATAGTCAATATCATTCTAAAAGAAGAAAGGGGAATATGATATGGAAATATAGGATATAGATATGATAGGATAAAAGGGTGGATTGTTGAACCTCCTTTTAAAGAACAACTTATTTAAAATGTTTTACATTGGTATAGATTTTAGTTTATTGCCACAGATTTAAAGTTAATTTTGTTATATTGTATATTTCTATACTTATTTAAGTTATTATGTTTATGTAACTCATTAACATTGTAATGGACAATTAAGAAGTACAGATAATTAGTCTTCTATGATAGTCAAACTTATAGTCATGTTAAGTTTCTTAGATATACATAGATATAATTCAATTAGCTAGGTAGTCTTCAAATACTTCAAAGACCTACAGAATATGACATTTAAAATGTTTTAAAAAATTAGACTTTCTGGACAGTGAGACACATCTGCTCCCAGCAGTACCAATTTACTTCAAAGAGAAAAATGGGTGTCAAAGACACTCCATATGGGGTTTATCTTCTTGGCAAAAATAACCATATGGGCAAGAAACTGTTCTTGCTTGGACTGCTTGACAAAATGTTTTATCGAATGGACATGCAGGACCCATGGGAGGTGACCAATGAACTTTGCAAGGCAAGATTGTCCTTCAGGTTTCTGCTTCACAAGAAATTGAAAGACATTCTACGGGACACAGAGAGAAGTGACTGAGAGAGTCTAGGCCTATAGGCTGAAGATGATTCCCTGACATTGCAGAGAAACTTTGGATGACTGTCCAGACAGGCAGCTGTCTCTGTCATTTCCAGATTTTTGGATGTTTCTTACAATGCACTTCCTGTTTACTTAGGTAATATATTTTTATGGAGTCTTTGATGTAGTTGAAGACTAGATGGTTATAATTTTCCTTGGTTATGATAAAACATAAATTAGATATGAAACTTTAGACTCACAAATATAAGATAGAATATTTTATTTAATTTTACAAAATACAAATAGACTAGATATTGTCACTGTAATTCTTGTTTGATAACTATTTTGTTATATGTAATTTTAATAGGTTAAAGTTAAAACCTTCCTTTTGTTTAGACAGAAAACAGGAAGTGATGGGGAAATGTCTTTCTTTATGCTGTGAATATGTGTTGCTCTGACTGGTTGATAAATAAAGTCATTTGGCCTATGGCAAGGCAGCTTAGAGGCAGGCAGAAAATTCAAAGAGAGAGGCAGGAAGGAGGAGAAGAGACACCAGGAAGTCACCCAAGGAGTAACATGTAATGGGATGCTTCTAAACTCACAGAACATATAACAGTACATACATTAATAGTTATGGGCTAATTTAAGATATAAGAGGTATCTAGCAAAAGGCTTGAGCAATGGCTATGCAGTTATAATTAATATAAGCCTCTGTGTGTTTACTTGGGGGACGCAAGTGGGAGACTGCCACCTAGCCAGGACACAGGAAATCTTCTGACTACAACAGCTATTTTTTAATTCTCTCATATGATACATCTTGACTGCAGTTTCCCCTCCCTCCAATCCTTCCAGCTGCCCCCTTACCTCCCCTTTACCTCTCCTCTGTTTCCTTTCAGAAAAGAGGAGGCCTTCTAGGGAAATCAACCAAACTTGGCATAACAAGATACAATAACACTAGTCGCAAACCCTCATATCAAGGCTGGGTGTGGCAACCCAGTAGGCGGTTAATGTTCCCAAGAGAAGGCAAAAGAGTCAGAGATATCCCCACTCCCACTGCAAAGAGTCCCACAAAACACCAAGCTAATAGGCATATTAAATATGTGGAGGACCTAAGACAAACCAAGTGGTCACTGTGATTTCTAGTTCAGTATTTTGTGCTACTATGAGCCCTGCTTAGTTGGTTCTGTGGTCTGTGTTCTGGTGTATTCAACCCCCCTCTTAGGATTCTTTCTTCTACAAATCATAGAATCATAAGAATCATAAGAGCTAAGAGCTATTTAATAAGTGGAAGTCTTGTTACCAGAAAATGAGAGTACTACCCTCACAATAACTCAGCCTGTGTAGTAACAGCATCCTTGCTTACTGAGAACATTAATATTGAAGATAGAAATATGAACCAGGTCTGCTGTTGATGGTGGCCCAAAGGAGGATGATGTTTTCCCTAAGGACCAGTCAGTAAATGCTTAAGACTTTGTGGCTCACACAGACTGTTACAGCCACTCAGGTGTTTTTGCAGCTTCACATGCAGCTATGGTAAGAAGTTAGTAGTTGACTGTGCCTCCCCCACAGTAATATGTAGTTCACAGGCCATCCTAGATGACATAACTCTCTGACCATAGGTATTTTTTGCTTACAAGGTTTTAGACCTCAATTATGAAAGGCTGCTGGGTTCTCTCTTCCAAATTAAAAAAACCTTAAATGTTACAAAATTCTCAAATAGAGGCTTACTATAACCTCCTTAATGTTAGTAAATCACCCTAAAGCATGGGTACAGGTGAATGAAATTTTACTTGCTCATAATATGAAAGTAGTTTAAAAGTAGCTGTCATGAGAACAGTAGACACTTGGAAAAATTGATTACAAAAATAAATTGAGGTCCTGAAGCAAATGTTAACAGAAAAAGGTTACTCTAAAAAAAAAAAAGTGACTGAAGAAGTTAAGAGCCACAGAGGAGGCAGCGTGTAACCTCTCTTTGAAAAGTGTCCATATTACATACTGGCACATAGTTGGCTTCTTATGTCTGTCCTTGGCAGAAACTATTAAGATAGGTCCTGATAGCCTTCAATGGCAACAGCCCTCAACTTAGAAGGAAACTACTAGTGCTTGTTAATAACTTTTTTCAACATTCCTTCATTTTGCTCAGGAATTAATCCTTATTTTGGGTCCTGTTTTGCTTATTTTTGGTGCACTAAAGTATGACAGTTAAAATCATAACCTTCAGTTTACATCTGTTATTTTCCTAATTTTGTGACTTCAGAAAAATCACTCTATGCACCACATCTTTTTCATTCTTGAATTTGGTAATTGTGAAAAGTGGTTAGGACATCAGAAGGCCAGAGAAGATATTCAGTTCATGGAAGTGATGCTTAGGTACAAAACACCAGAGATTTCACAACTTTTGAGAAATGACTTTCTGGACACTACCTGCTGTTTATTGCTATCTTAAGTTTTCTAGTATATTTTGAAGAAAATGTTTCCTACACTGCCATATTTATTTGTCATCAAGAGTGAGTCTTGAGGGTCTATGAGATGGCTCCTACCTGCTAGCTGAAGACCTGGTTTATGCCAGGACCCATATAGTAGGAGAGAACTGATTCCCGAAAGTAATGCTCTGACTTCCAAATGGCTGCCACAGCTCAATCCCCCATCTCTCTCTCCTTCTCTCTCTCTCTCTCTCTCTCTCTCTCTCTCTCTCTCTCTCTCTCTCTCTCTCTCACACACACACACACACACACACACACACCCACACACACACGCACACACAAACACACACATATACACACAATAGTAAACAGATTTTTAAAATATAAATAATTTTCTTAAAAGAAAAAAATTTCAAGGTAGTGTTAGTTTGCATTTCCCTGATGGCTAAAGATGTTGAGCGTCAGGCAGTGGTGGCATACACTCACTACACCTTTAATCCCAGCACTTGAGGTTGAGGAGCAATAAGATGGAGCCATTGTAAGAGAGCCAGAGAAACAGAAACACTGTCTTGAACCCCCCCCCCCCCAAAAAAAAAGTTCCTCAGCCATTTGTGTTTCATCCTTTGAGAACTCTTAGTTCTATATCCCATTTTTAATTTGGGTTATTTGTTTCCTTGACCTTCAGATTTTTTTTTATTTCTATATTTTTTTCTTCCTTTTTTTTTGTTTTTTTGAGACAGGGTTTCTCTATGTAGTTTTGTAGTTTTGGTGCCTGTCCTGGATCTTGCCCTGTAGACCAGGCTGGCCTCTAACTCGAAGCGATTCGCCTGGCTCTGCCTCCGGAGTGCAAAGATTAAAGGCGTGTGCCACCACCACCCACCTTATTTCTATACTTTAGATACTCTATTAAATGCATAATTGATCAAGACCTGTCTCCATTTTGTAGACTGCCAATTTGCCCAAACGATGATGTGCTTTGACTTAGAGAGCTCTTCCATTTCAGGTCAGATTTATTGTGATAATTCTTTCCTAAAAGTCTCTAGTGAGTCTTATTTCTGTGCTATGCTAACTAAGAAGATAACCATTGCCCTTAGGAAAGTAAATGCATGTTTGTGTTATGTAAAGAATGCTGACTTAGGACAGATATACCTTTCAAGGTGTCACAGGTGGTTTTATTAGGTTATTTTTGCTTCAGATTTTTCCTCTTCTAACCTGAATAACACTTTTTTGAGACACACCCATGGACTAAATCATACTTTGAGGAATGGACCATCTCATGACATCAACAGCAATAACAAAAATCAGATCAAATAATTTCATCCTGAATCTTTTTCACGTAAGGCCCGCATGGTTTGACTTTCTGGAGTTTTGACTTCCATATGGTCAATGAAGAGCCAAGTAAAAGTCTCCTAATGCTCACACAATAAGTTTGCTTTTGTCACCTACCAAGTGGCTATCACAATATCTACCTTGAAGGCTTCAGCAATAATGACTAAGACAGACCCTCACTCCGTGCTGGGTCAACAAGATGGGCTATTTAACTGTTTTCTATTACCGACTGTTTTCTGTGCTGTGATGTGGTGGTAATCTAATTGTACTGAAATATTATTTTGATTGTATGTTAATAAATAAAGTTGTCTGGGGGTCAGAGCTATTAGAGCCATAGCAAGAGTGTGGCGGTGGTGGCACACGCCTTTAATCCCATAGATATCTGTGTGTTCAGGGTCAGAGCTATTAGAGCCATAGCAAGAGTGTGGCAGTGGTGGCACACGCCTTTAATCCCATAAGATCTCTGTGTGTTCAAGGATATAGCCAGCATTGGAGACATATGCCTTTAAGACCTAGGGGGCTGTACATTCAGACAGTGACGAGGCAGTCATGTGTTTGGGTTTACAACCAATGAGAAGGCAGAACAACATACTATAAAAAAAAAACGAACCGACAGGAAGTAGCTCTCTTTTCGCGAAGCTGGGACAGCAGGAGGAAGGGTGAGATTTTAGCTCTGAGCTCTGACCTTTCGGCTTTCTCTTTTACATTGTTTCTGTGTTTCTTATTTAATAAGACGGTTGGTTACATCTATACTGTGACTCTGCTATTTCAGGGTAACAGGAGGCAACCAATCAAAATCTGCTAATCTAGAGGCATGTTAGATTGAAGGTCAGTCATGAAACATGGAACACTTGGCCATATGGCATGTTTCCTACCCAGTCCTTCATTCTAGACATCTATTTGTTTAATCACCTCAGTTAGGTTATAAAACCTTTATGCTAAGGAATATTTGTTACCATCTTTCTTTTCCCAGCCTCTCCAGGCAATGCCCCACATAGCAGATCATTTTTTATTGGCCCCTTGCTGATGGCTACCTCAGCTGTGAATAAGTGAGTAAGCTGGAGGACTATTCTGAGAGAGCACACCTAAAGAGAGAAAAATTCATGTGTGTAGCTGATATGTATCTAAAATATATGTCTTTAGGCTAAATGTGTGCTTTGAAACAATCATATCACCATTATCATTTTGGTGAATTTTCTACCTACCCCAGATTTCATTCAGCTATTTACTGTCCCTTCTTCCTAAATATGTGCTTTCTCAAGCCATTCAAATCTTACTTAAAACCACGTTTTGTCTAATGATGTCTATCAATCCTGTGCAATCAGAGTTCTGTCTCCTCATATTGCACTGCAGGTTTTGAAAATACCTTCAACAAAGTTACTAGTGACTTTGCCTTATTTTTTTCTGAAATTTTAAGAATCACTTGATAATACTAAATTCCCAGCATTTTTCTTTCTTTTTTTGGGTTTATTTATTTTATTTTATGTGTATGCATGTTTTGCTTACATGTATGTAGGTGTATCAAGTGAGTATAGGCACTGGGATTATAATTATGGGTAGCTGTAAACAACCATGTGGATATTGAGAACTGAATTCAGGTCTTATGTTAGAGCAGCAAGTGTTCTTAACCACTGAGCCATCTCTCCACCCCCTCTTCTACTTTAAAAAATGTATTTAAAATTTTTCTTTAAAATTCCATACATGTATAACACCCTGCCAGGAACTCCTATCTCATCTCCCTCCCAACTTCATCCAACCATTTACTTAGTAACTCCCAAGACCAGTTAGTGCTTCCTCTCTGTGCATGGTGGGGGAGACATCCACCAGGCATGGGAAGTCTACCAGTGCCACACTCTCAAACAAAGGTGACATCTTTTCCACCATGGTGTCCATGGCATCTCATGCTATGCTCCATAAAAGTCCTCACTTTTCTTACATTTTTAAAGATTTATTTCTATTCATGTAGATGTGTATGTCTATGTGAGTATGTGCCCACTGCTTCTAGAAGAGGACATCAGAGTTACAGGTGGCTGTGAGGTGTCTCGTAGTGTGCTGAAAACTGAACTGGGGCCTTTGGAAGAGCAGGTAATGCTTTTAACTGCTGAATAATCTTTCTGGCCACTTTCTTTTATTTTTTGATGCCTGCTGTTCTGTCCATAAATGTTGCTGATATGTTTGTAGAATGAATATTTGTTCTCCACACATAATTCATATGCTGACAACCAATCTCCAAGGTGAAGAGTTTAGGTTGGAATCTTGAAAGGGAACTGGGTGTAAGGGAGGAAAGCTCATGAATGAGGTAAGCTCCCTTCTCTGGAAGCTCTATAGGTGACTTCTGCCACGAGACAGCCACACAAACCAGGAGGCACGCCTTCAGCAGGAACCCAGTCAGTCTGCTTTTGACTTTGTACTTCTTAGTCTCCAGTCTTGTTTTCACAGCTAGCGTGTGGTGCGTGAACATGTTGACCCCTCACTCTTGCACATGCAGCCTCTTTCCCAGTCTTTATGCATTTCCAGGTTCAAAGTCTAGGGTTGTTTTTAAACAACACTTTTATAATAAAAATGCTACCAGGGTCTCATCTAAGCTCCAGAAATACCTTTTCAAAAACTATTTATTCCCCGCCCCCCATCTCTGTGTCTTACATGTTGGGTGTCCTCTGTCTCTCTACTCCTCGTCATTGAGGCAGGCTCAGTTAGGTTGCTAGCTGAATCCAGCAGGTCCCTTGTGATTCTCCTCCCTTCCTGCCACTCAGGCCTGAGGTTACAGGTGTGTACTGAACTTTCAACTTGTTATATGAATGGTAAGAGCTGAACTCTAGTCCTCATGGTTGCACCATAAGCACTCTTAACCACTCAGACATCTCTGCAGCCTCTCCTGATACATTTCTAACCACACACTGAACAAGCTCACTTGTATGTCTCACATGGCCCACAAAGTCAACACTCTACAAGCTATAATCACACTGTTCCTCTCAGGACTTATTTTATGGGTAATCCCTAGCCCTCTGGTCTGTTTTGATCTTTATTCACCATCCCTTTACCTTCCTCCTTCCGTACTGCTCTGTATATGCTTCCTGCCATCTTCTCTCACCACTCTGTATACCTTCTCCCCACTGCTCTGTATTCTCCTAGTCGGGGGTCCTAGTCGGGGGTGGGGGGGGTCCTCAGTGGCAGCATTCAGAGTCCCCTGCTTCAGTTCCCTCATCCCCGTGTATGCTTCAGTGGTTCTGACAGAGTATAGGGCCTGGTTTGCATGCATTTCCTCACTGTTCCTGTGTTAATGCCCATTTTGGTACTTATATGGAATTACAATTTGATTAAATACTTTTTTTCACCCAGTTAACTATGGGTCCTGTGTATTTATTTTAATTGCTTTTAGTTAGGGAAGAGGAATACTTCTAATTATATTTAATTATTACATTTAATTATATTACTTAGCTTCGAAATGATTTCAATAACAAAGGATTACCCCGCAAAACACTTGATTATTTATATGAAAATGTTTTGTCCTGTGTAGAGGCAACAGGTCCAGGAGTATATTCTCTACATTGGCAAACTGAGACAAAAACACTCAGTGCTGTACGACCTTCAGATGAAAACACCCCTTGGCAAACTCCTTTGAATTAACTGTTTCAACTGTATTGAAGTGAAATCAACTTTTAGGTTAAAAGCTCCATTTATACTACTTTTTAAAAACACCCACTTTCTTTCTTTCCCACATTTAGAGGGGAAGAAATCTAAACCTGAAAGGCGACTTTCCTTTTATAATTTTACTTGTAAAAATGTGGTTCCTTAGATAAGGAATAAGAGTGATTATGGGAGCTGAGTAAGGAATGAAGTACTTCATCATTCTTCGGAAAGGGTGCTCACAGGCTGGCTGAATGCACAGCTGTTAACCACTCTCTTCCTGGAGTCCTCGTCCTGTCCTCTGCAGCTCCTGCTCCCCAGCTAGCAGGAGCAGCACCACAGCATCCCTGTCTTGAGAAAAAGATTTGGCAAAGAGGAAATCTGGTGTCAGCTTTCTTCCATTTGAGAAGAGCCAGAGGTGTAGCTCCAAAGATCCTCACAAGCAAGTTAAAGAGCTTCAACTAACGTGTTTAACGCAGTGGTGACCTCACAGGCAGAACTGTGCTAAGGGTCAGTGGTACCCATACCTGGCCTTCTCATCTTATAGTGATAACTCATAGATGTCTCCATTATAAAGCTGCCTTGTGTGTTGGTTTGAATGAGGCTCATAAACTGTAAGCAAGCCCTCAAATGCTTTCTTTTTGTAAGAGTTGCCCTGGTCATGGAGTCTCTTTAGAGCAACAGAATAGTGACTAAGACACCTTCTTTCTGAAATGTGGGTACATGTGAGTTTCTGTTCATATGAATACCCGTGAGCAAAATTGGACTAATGAAATATTGATCTTTGGAAGAGGAGTGACTTAAATGCTCAGGCATGGGATTCATCCCTCTTGTCCAACACTCTGAGGAGGTAGAATACTCAGGGTTATTCTCATGTTGTGAAGAGGGACTATTTTATATTTTTGCAGAGCAAGATAAATAACTGATGAAAGTAGAACAAGAACACACCAGAGAACGACTGGAACTGGACCAGGGCCAAGGAGGGATTTGGAGCTTGTTTAGTTCCTCAGGATCCATTTTTCTAGAAAAAGCATGTAGAATTCCAAAAATAAATTTAGATAGAAGCCTGATGAAGGGGCCCATGGTGATGAGAGTTGCTGAAGCCTTGAGCTTACCATCCTCACTCTCAATATGTCTGTTCACACAGAAGGCCTGGGGTAGCTTAAAGAGGGAGGACAGTAAGAGCTGAGGAATCTTCTTAGTAAGAATCACATGGTTACAAAAATCACGATGAGCAACATCTCTGAACTGACCAGTGTACTTCACTGTTTCAGTTTCATTTCTGTTGCTGTAGAAAAAATTACCTTAGCAACTGAGAAGAGAAAGTGTTTGTCTTAGCTTACAGTCCCTAATTTTGGGGAGGTCAAGGGATGAATGTAACTAGTCACATCACGTCTTTGGTGAAAGGCAGAGAGAAATCAATGTATGCATGTTCACCTGCTTGTGTGCTTGCACTCTGATGGATTTTTCCACATTTACACAGTTTAGGGCAACATGAATCTTAAAAGGTCTTATAAATAGAAAGCCCAAAGCCAGATATTGGGGTGAGAGCTGAAAGATCAAAGAAGCAGAGCAAGCCAGCCACGAGTTCTTACCTCTAAGAAATCCTCAGTCTAAAGAGAAGAGTTCCTGTTTCCTCACACCTTATATACCTTTCTCTGCCCTGCCATATTACTTCCTGAGATTAAAGGCGTGTGTGCTTCTCAAGCAAGGACATGAGATCTCAATATCTCGTGTGCCACCAGGCTTGGCTCTGTTCCCAGTGTGGCCTTGAACTCACAGAGATCCAGATGGAACTCTGCCTACTGAGTGATAGGATTAAGGGTGTGTGCCACCACTGTGTATCGAAGTCCAGCAGTGTTCTCTGGAGCTCTGCTCAGTCAACCTCCACCATCTATAGTCCAGGAACAGAGAGAAAGCGCTGGCCCATCCAGATCTTGGGTCTCCACGTGCCTCCCCTGGCCCCACCTTATAGGCGTTACAGTTGCCGAAGCCTCAATGGGGGTTGGAATTTCCAGATCAAAGCTGGAATGGCTACCCACTACAGGTATGTGCCACCACTGTCTGGTCTCTATGTCTAATATAGTGGCTGGCTCTGTCCTCTGATCCCCAGATGAGTTTTATTGGGGTACACAATATATCACCGCAGTTTAGGACTTCATTGCTAGAGAATAGTGCTGTTCACAGTGGTCACATCTTCCCACATTAATTAAGACAATTCTCCACAGACAGGTACACAAAAGCAACAAAATGCAGACAATCCTTCATTGAAATTTTCTTCCCAATTTTTGTCAAGCTGACAATTAAAACTTACATTTATAGAGATAATAACATATTTTAAAGATTTTTAAAATTTGTTTATTCATTTGTGTATATGTATTTCCTGCTGTGGATATCATTCTGTATAAATAAAACACTGATTGGCCATTGGCCAGGAAGGAAGTATAGGCAGGACAAGGAGAGAGGATAATTCTGGGAAGTGGAAGGCTGAGTCAGAGGGAGCCACCATGACAAGCAGCATGTGAAGATGCCAGTAAGCCATGAGCCACGTGGCAAAGTATAGATCAATAGAAATGAGCTAAATATAAGATCAAGAGCTGGACAATGATAGGCCCGAGCTAATGGCCAAGCAGTTTAAATAATGTAAGTCTGTGTGTTTATTTTATAAGTGGGCTCTGGGACTGGCGGGACTTGGTGAGAGCTGGAGAGAAATTCTCCAGCTACAATTTCCTGGCAACAGTGTGGAGGTCAGAGTACAACTTTCAGGAGTCAGTTCTCTCTGCGTTCTGGGGAAGGAACTTATACCATGAGGCTTGATCCCAAGAATCTTTACCTGCTGAAGTGTTTATCAACCCCAGAAATCAAGAACTATCTCTGGCAGCACTAGCCCTGCCGTCATGTTCCCATCTCTGCCATGCTTTCAGCTTCATTCCACTGTGCCTGAAATAGGTTAAGTGACGCTCAAAACCTAGCCCGACATGATTCATTTATTATTGTTTTTGTTAATTAAATTTTCAGGTCAGTTTACAAAATAATGGGTTTCCTCACAGTATATATTTGGAGAGAGAATCATACTCTGTTCTAACATACACCACCTCATCACCCCTCCTGTGTACCCTGACATTTCACTCTTTTGGTTCCCTTTCTTCCTCCAGACAATCCCCCCATTTCTGCTTATGACACATTTATTTATTTCACCACATTCCCCTTTATCTTTGTTTCTTAAGATGTCTTTCTCCTCTCCCTCTCTCCATATATATACATATACATACATATACATATACATATACATATACATATACATATACATATACATATACATATACATATGATCACACTTTTAACATTGAGGATATTTCTTCCTGAGGTAGGCTTATTTCATAATAATTTCTAGTTGCATTAGTTTTGTTGCAGATGTTGTAATTTCCTTTCTTTCATCAATATGTGTGTATCTCTGGGTATGACATACAATCATTGAGTATATACACATGAGTGGTGTAGCTGGGGACAATCACAGTACTATATCCGCTTTTCTGTATGCCTTTATACTGATGTCTGCAGTGTCTGCCCTGGTTCACACTCTCATCAGCATCTGTTTTAACTTCCTTTCTTGGTAGTAGCCATCTTAACTGATATTCCAATCCAATTTGACCGTTTTGTGGTTTCAGCATCTGTCCTACATGATCCATGGTGCTGTTATAAAAGAAGATAGCAAGGTAGGCGGTGGTGACCAAATGGCTCTTTAATGATTTGATACCAAAGACTTACATTCAGTGTGCTTAAAGTTATTTTGCCAGAATTTTCTACAGTGCTTCTTCATCTAACACAAAAGATCTAAAAAAAACAAACAAACAAACAAAAACAAAACAAAACAAAACAAAAAAACTGTCCCGGGGTGCAGAAGCAGGAAAATATACAGATATACTCAAACATTATCTTTGAATGGTCATCAGTAGGAAACAATTTCAAAGATATATACAGATGACTATTTAAGATCAATGTCAACTGTATTTAATAATGAGTATAATAATGAGTATAGTGGTGGTGGCCTGGTACAAACTTTAGAATGTCTTGTATTCAAATGAATGGATGATGCAATAAACATTGCTGCTCACAGTGATTCCCACTCTAACAGAGACATAAACTTGAAGAGGGGGTCCTGAAGCATCCAGCAAGAGCCCCACACCACAGCCCAGCTCAGCACCTTGACCTCCTGGTCCTTTCTCAGTTTTGATCCAACTGATGTTCTTGACTAAATTACTGTCATTGCAAGTCTTTGTAATCTATCAGAGAAGCCAAGTTAAGGAATCAGATCCAATTCTTCTTTGGACAGAAATATTTTTAACAAATAAATTTTGAGCTTGAGAAATAAGTGTAATGAAAACTTAGGTTGAGACCAGAAAGCACTTGGTTGCTGACTATAGATTCAAGTATCAGTTGTAACAAAAGCAGCTTAACAGGAACATTGAATAAACAGGAACTAAAATTATATTTTCTTGACTTCACCCACATAAACTTTTCTTTTAAGAAGGGAAATATCAAATTCTAAAGCAAGAGTTTATATGATTCTTTTATTGGTATTTGTTTTAGGTGACAGAGATTGACCATTTTACTTTTTCAAGCATATTTTCCTAATGTATCTTTATTTATTTGTAATATCAGTAGTTATACAATTTTATGAATTACTAACATTTTAAATGAATGTATTTCTATTCATTTTTCTTTTCTTTATTTTGTAGTTCTAGGTTGTGCAACATTGCTTCTTTGGTTAAAACAGAGACTTTGCTGTCTTTTAACTTCTATGGGTTGATGTCTGCCCTGTCCATTTCCTGTTTTCACAGTCTCACTAGACTGTTCTCCTTGCTCTGCCTTTTCCTTTTTTAACTATAAACTAAAGTGACAGTCTTTGTTCTCCACATTTCTTTGGAGCTAGAGATCACCCTTATTCTATGGTGCCTGAGCCCATCACCAGGTAAGAGACTTGGGGACACATTTCTACTAATGAACCATGATCTCTCCAGTATTGTCAATTTCACCCTTGTGATCACAAAGAGTTAATGTTCTTTGCTCCTCTGGTGTTAACATAGGCACTTAAGAGAAGCTGATAACCTGTGTTTTCCAAAATGGATGTCTTACAAATCATCAACAATTTTTTTCCCACAAGTTTTTGCTTGTTTCCTTCCTTCCTTCCCTCCACCCTTCGCTATTACTTCCTTTCCCCCACCCCTCTCTCTCTCCCTCCCTCTCTCTTCTTTTTTTCCATTTCTCCAGACTCTATACATATGCAGTATGAAACCATTGCTCTTTGGAAAGGATATCTCAACAGATTTGATTTTCTTATATACTCTTGCTTTCTGAACAACTAGATGAGCTACTTCATTAACGTCTTGGTCTTCCTGCCTTCCTCCCATCTAGCAGCACTAGCAGATGGAGACAGAATCACTAGTATACAAAGGGAGAGGCTACAACTACAAATATATCACAAAGGCAAGAAGTAAAACCTTGTGATTGTTGGACAGGAGAATGACAAAGCCAATCTATCTCTTCACGTGGATGGTTTCAAATATGAATGTCTACAGCCAAATTTGGTCTGTAAGCTGCAACTCTGATTGTCATGTGAAGCATTACTCGAAACTACATTTGTTGACTACCTACTATGTGTTGTAAAAGCAGGTTGGCTTAAAACAAATATAAAATAGGACGCACTATTTTTGTTAAAAATATGTAAACAGTAGTTCTTAAGTTGCCATACATTTGGCATATAGACTGGACATATTTAGGACAAGGGATTTTCATGTATACACTCTGTACCTGCACTTTTATACATAAAAGCTCTGCAAAGCCTTTCTAGCTGACTATTATGCCACTCCACTCAATAAGTATTAAGTCAGTCCATTGCAATTAGTCTTCCCATTTGTCAAGAAGAAAATGAATCTTTGCTAAGCCCCTCTGCATGCGAGTAATACAGCATGCTTGCCCTGAGATGTCGAAGGATTTTAAGGCACTGGCTCCTCCTTTTCCAAGGAAATAGAAAAAAGAATGGTAAAATTAAAATGCCCATGAAATGATAAGTGACAGATGATGCAAATGTGTGACATATCAGAAGCAACTTGTAGAATTATCATCTCTGATTGGAGGTACACACCCCTTGTGCTTTAGACAATGTAATGTGACAATCTCCTCTCCCCCAGTTCTTCAGGGTCCCAGCATCGACAGCAGCTGTTGGGGTATAATCACAGATCTCACTGGTCCTTTACCACCATCTAAAAATCTACTGTATCCCCACATTCATACCTATTAAAAAGCAAAGTATATGCTTCCATGACTGCTTCAGGGACCACTTCATGTCACTTGCTTGTACCATGATACATGGTAGCAATAGAGTGGAAAACAAAAAACAGAAAAGCAACTCTTGGTTGTATTTTGGTTAGTTAATATGGCTAAAATGTCTATCCTACCCAAATTCCATAGAATCCCTATTAAAATGTCAATATTTCTTTTTAAAGAATCAGAAAAATAATAATAAAAGTTATATGGAACCAGACAGAAACCCTCACAGGTAGACAAAACTATCTGAGAAAAAAAAACGTAGCAAGATCCATAACACTATTTGACTTCATGATACAAGTTATAGTGATGGAAGTGGTGGAGCACAGGCAAAGAAGAGATAATTGGAAAAATTGGATAGAATGGTAAATTTCAAAAAACTACAGACATCTACCATCAGAAGATTTTCAGTGAAGATGCTTATAGTGAGCACTGGTAGAGGGCAATTTCTCCAGCACATAAAGTAGAAGAGACGGTTAAATGCGGAAGAATGAAACTAGACCATTGTCTCTCACCAACTACAAATTTTAAGTCTAAATTAATTAAAGCATAAGTATAAAACAAAACAAAACACCAAACTGCTAGAGTAGAGTACGAAGAAATGGAAAAAGGCTTTGAAGGAGGCAAGGATGGTTTGCATCAGACATCAACAGCACAGGACACATGAGTAAAAACAAACCAGTGAGAGGCCATCAAACTGAAGGGCTTCTGCATGACATGACAATAGAAAACAGGGTGAGGAGCAAGCTTGTGAGCAGGGAGAAATACCTGAAAACTATATGTGCCAAGGAGTGCCATTCAGGGCATGTAAAATGCTCCCCAGACTCAGAACAAACAGCAAGCTAATTAAAAGTGCACAATGGGTATTTCCACACCCAGAGTCATGTGGATTGCCCTGGTGAAATTTAGTGGGTTACAAAGTTAAAGACTTGAGTTTGGGAAATAGACTTGTAGGAAGTGTAGTAAGTCTATTTCTGTTTTGCCAGCCAGCTCTGAAATAATGACATAGAGACTTCTTATTAATTATGAGAGCTCAGCCTACAGCTTAGGCTTGCTTCTAACTATCTCTTATAACTCAAATTAACCCATTTATATTCATCTATATTCTATCACACAGTGTTAGCTCCCTTCCATCTTGCACCTCTCTTTTTCTCTCTCCACATCTCCCTGGCAACTCTGCCTTAATCCTTCCTGTCTGTTTCCTATCTCCTGCCTAGCTATTGGCTATTTACCTTTCTATTACACCAATCAGACCAATACATTTTCACACAGTGTATAAATATTCCATAACATTTGCCCCTTTTGTATAAATAAAAAGGAAAAGGTTTAACTCTAATACAGTAAAATTATATACAATAAGAACAGTTATCAAGTAAGAATTATATCTGCAACATCCAGTCCATTTGTATTTGTCAAATTTGGAGAAATTACTCTGTTATCTATTTTATCTTGATGAGTCCAAAGCTTTATACCTGAATAATTTTCTATCATACCTTGTATTACCATCCTAAAAATACTTTTTTAGACATTAAAACATCTTCTTAGATAAACAACTTAAGCTTTTATGTTTTTCAACCTATGAACTTTACATCTTTAATATAAGGATATTTTTTTCTAAATTTGGTAACAAAGAAAACTGTATAACTATCTAGTCTCCAGCTCCCATCAGAGACCCAAGAATGATGAAATATTACCTGATTTAACAAATCAAACAACTTCTAATCTAATGAAATTATAGAGACATCTAGATGCCTGGATAGTCACCCAAGTTTCCTCTGCATGTTGAGGCATCCATCTTCAGCCTGTAGGCCTAGAATATCTGACAGACTTCTGTGAATCAAGGATTTTTAAGGACTTTCCTACCTTGTCTTGGCAAAGTTTGGCAGTTGCGTTCTTTTGTGTATTGCTTGTCCAATTTGAACACCATACTGTCAGCAGTTGAGGCAAGAGTAGTTTCTTGCCCAAATGACAAGCTTTGCCACATTGAAAATAAACTCCATATGGAAGTCCTCTCATGCCCATCATCTTTTTTTTTTTTTAAGTAAATTGGTTCTGTTAGGAACAGACATATTTCACTGTTATGAAAACTCTTATGTTATTAAAATGTTTAAAATGCCATATTCCGTAAATACTTGAAATGTTTCCAGACCATCTATTTAAAATATATCTCTGTTTGACTTTGAAAACATATCTAACATGTCTATAAGTTTGATTATCATAGATGACGAGCTACTAACATATATTTCTTAATTATGCTAAATAGTTTGTAATAATAACTTTCAAGGGCTAGAAATTTACATTGCATTGTTAAATGAGCTAGATAGGTATGATATCTTAAACAAGAATAGAAACATATATATGGTATAACAAAAGAACCTTACATTTGTATCAATACATAAAAATCGTCACCAATATAAAATATTTAAGACTAGTAGTTGTTTTTAGTTAAAAAGTAGATTCAATAATTTACCCCTTTATCTTATAATTTCTATACTATATCCCCATTCCCTTCAGAAAGAGATCCCTGAATGTAATCTCTTTTGTTCAATGTTTTCCCTGACCATGACCAACAACAACCTGCAATTAACCTCCCTAAATAATGATCAACGTCCATAATCAATTAAATAAACAAAAACCACCCACCCTACCTTTTGGAAAGATTATGTACACTGTGTTCTCTAGACTGCTTCCTGATATTTGGGAGTGATGGCATCTTTGGGGGGCCCTGAAAAAAATGGGATAATGGTCAAGTCCTGGGAGAGCTAGCTGTAGTATTTTTTCTTTAGTCTCTTGTGATGGGAAAATGTAGAGCTTATCTTAAGTCTTGACTGGACAGTCTGTGAGGCTGGACCATCTCTGCTAGCAGCTTTGAAGTAGTTCTGAGTACAGAATTTTGAGGAAACTAGTAGAGGCATTCTGAGGCTAGATCACCTGGGCTACTTGTCTTTTTACTGGTGTCCGGTTCTTTCTTTCTGAAAACACATAAACTTTCACAGGTAACATACATATCTGCTTTAGCATAAGTATGGACTGTACAGTGTGCACAAGTCAGCTAAAGATGATTTTTTTGTTTTATGTTTGAGCAAGTAAAAGGCATCTGTTAACTTTATAAATTGTTTGTACTATATAACCAAACTTCTATCCATGCCATGGCATGTAGTAATAAGTCATGAGGACTCTGTACCCAACAAGATTTATCATGTCTCCTCCAGTCTCAGAGCTGTTCCCATGTAGAGGGATCAGCACACAGGTCACCTGTCCTGCAGTCTTTCTTGGCTTCTTTCTTCATGTCTGTAGCCAAGATTTTCCGGAGATCTCCCTCAGTGAAATCTGATCTTCATTCATTTTGAAGAGAACCACAACTTTTTGTTTCCTGTGGAAACAAAGGCATAAACTCTCCCCAAACATAACATGTTTTCTGACTTACATCTTGAAATTAAGCCATTCTTAAAATATATAAGTTAGTTTAATTTAGCAGTTTTCATAATCCAGTGTCTCTCAGCAGCTATTGTTTTTTTTTTTTGTACATTAGCATTAAAAAAATTCGAAGTCAACAAAGCACCATACAGGACCCAGACAACCTGTGTATTTCTCATCTTTACTGGCTTATTCTTTTTATATTAATTTGTTCTTCCTAAAAATACTTTATTCTTTTAAAACTATTTTAGGACTGATTATATCAATTTTCTTTTCTCTCCTTAGCATCTATGCACATTTTAAAATATTTTTAGAGGATTTTCTATGTTGGGCCTGGCTTTATTAAGTACCTGCAGTATTCTCTGACCACATGAGACAAATATTAAACTGTCATTTCAGCCTGCTGCACAGCTCAGTTAAATGTATGGAACTGGCACATGGCATTGGTGGCTGGCTCCATCCCACAGGCAGTGGCTGGTGGCCATGCCTCTGTATGCCACCCAGCAATGGCCCACCTGAGAGACTTCAGGACTAGGAATTCTCATCCTGCTCCTTGTCTGGAACTTTTCTTAGCTTTCTCAGGCCCTATGTTTTGGATGTTTGAGCCTCTATATTGAACGCTATATGTAAGGAATATTTTTCTGTCCTGCCAGACAGCTCCCAAATAATGACATGGACACTTCTTATTAATTATGAAAGTTCAGCCTACAGCTTAGGGTTGTTTTTAACTAGTTCTTATAACTTAAAATAGCCCATTTTATATTAATCTACATTCTATCATGTGGCATTACCTCCCATCTTGTACCTTCTGATTTCTCTCCTTGTCTCACTGGTGAGTCTGCCTTTCTTTTTCCCAGAGTCCTCTCTGTATCAGCAAGTCCTGCCTATACCGCCTGCCTAGCTCTTGTCAGTTCAGCTTTTTATTACACTAATCACAACAGTACATTTTCACACAGTGTGCAAATATCCCATAACAAGGGAGGACTAAAGATATTGACTGGGGTGGGAAGGAAATAAAAGAGGTACTTGATGAGAAAATTAGAATGCATTATATACATGTATCAGATTGTCAAAGAATAAATTTTATTAAATATACAATGAAAAATTTAATGACCTATATAAGTAAAAAAAGATACACAAATAACTAGAGGTGAGTGGGAAAAATACTAATATCCCAAATCAGGGAATATAGTAAGAAATACAGTTATCAAAATGACAAAGAGAAATGAGCTGGAGACAGGGGAACCTTTGTACTCTGTTAGAATGAATGTGAATCAGTGAAGACATTATAGAAAACAATGTGGAGGACCCTCTATAATTTAAACAGAGACACCATATGGTCCCTCACAGGGCATGAAATCAGTATGTCTGAGAGGAACCTGAGAGTTCTGATATTATTAAAGCTTAATTCCTAGCAATTAAAAAATGGAAAAGCCATGGACATCAACATAGACCACAGCTGAAGTAGAGACCCAGACCCAGACATGGCCCCCAGATGCAGCCCAGGAAAAGACATCACCATGGATCCTTGAGACAGTGTAGGCCACTTAAACCTGTATCGTCCAGCTGCAGCATGACCCAGACCCAGGTCTTTGAATGGCCTTCAGTGGTATGAGGAGCATAGATACCTCACCTGAGTGGGTGGTCCCAGTAGATATACCGACTTAGCTACCACCCAGCACACATCCTGGGCCTTGGGTTGACCCACCCTAACAATTACCGCATGTATGACCTGCTGGTGTGCATGAAGGGCGTGATCCTACAGGTGGGCTCATTAGACAAGGGCGCACTGCATAACACACTGCAGCTCCCAGTACCACTAGAATGGATCAAGAGGTGTTAGAAGATGGAGGAGTGAGGTGGGCTTTTGGTTTCTTTGATTGTTTTTGTTTTTTTAATTAATTTGTTGGGATCATGCTGCAAGAGTAAAGAGTGGATATAGAGGAATTGGGATTCATAATGTGAAATTCCCAAAGAATCAACAAAGAGTTATATTTTAAAAGACAGAAAAAAGTAATGGAAAAGCATTAAGTGTCCTTCAACTGATCAATGAATCAAAAAAAAATGAGAAACCTTAACTAAGATATATAATGAACACCAGTGTAGGGGTGGTTGTCTGTGCCTTACCCTGAAGCACTGCCCCTAGTCGGCAGCAGACAACTGCCAGGTGCCTGGCCCACCCCCGGAGAGGGCGTGGCCCAGATGGGGACCCGTAAGGCCTGGGATGAAGCACATGCTCTCTCTTCACTACCTTGTGGTCTTGGATGCTGGTGTGGATCAGCGGATCAGGGCAGAGCTCTCTGGAGAACAGTGCTGGCCCATGCCTCAATCCCCATTTTCTGTATTGTGAGTTTCCTATATCATGGGTCAATCCTCCAATAAACCCCTATAATCATTGTTATTTCTGTGGATTGGTAGCAATTTAATCCCAATGTCTGGCACTCACATGGGGCAAACTCCAAACGCCCGAGGGCTTCCACCCTCAGCCTCCGTGGCTGCTGTGGCACACTTTCCATACTTCCCTGTCTCTTTTAAACTTCCTGCCCCTCCTGGGGACCCAGCTCTTTTCTGTTGGGCCCACAACTGTGTGGGTACTGCTCCGTTCGTTCCCTCCTTCACCAGATATTGCCATGAAATCGCTACCAATCCACGGAAATAGCTTAATGATTATAGGAATTTATTGGAGGGTTAACTCACGATACAGGAAACTCACAATACAAGGTATAGGGATTGAGGCATGGTCCAGCGCTGTTATCTGGAGAGCTCTGCCCTGATCCATACCGGCATCCAAGACCACTAGTGAAGAGAGCAAGCCTCCCAGGTCCTAAGTGGTCCCTGTCTGGTGGGGGGACAGGTACCTAGCCGTTACCTGCTGCCTCACTATGGGCAGTGATTCAGGGTAAGGCACACACAACCACCCCTACACACCAGACAAAAGAATTGCCAGACTGATCCACTAAATACCATAGATACTCAGTAAAGTAAAAGATGACTTTAGATTTTCAAGATTTACCAGAATCAGACCCTGGTAAGAGGCAAGCCACCTAGCACGCAATGAACACTGGGTCCCTCTCCTTTGAATTGTTAAAAACTGATTGCACGGAGAAAGATGAGATAGGGCAGATTTATAGATTGAGAAGTCAGTCTCAGGTTGGTAAGAGGTTCTTGGAATAAAGGAGATTTGTTACAAGATTTACGATTTGCAGGATGTGTGAAAATCTCATTGGGGACTACCTAAAGGCCAAACAGGAGGAACAGATCTCATCCCAGAATACTACAGCCAAGCAGGACAGTGAAGGTGGCTTGTAGCATCCCAGAAAGCCACGCATCTGACCGGGGGAAGCTCAAGGCTATTTATACCCTTACAATAGTGTGGACAGTGGGTCAGCTCAGTTGGTAGATTCCTTGCCTTGTAAACATGAGGACTTGAGTTTAGTTCCTAGAATTCTCCTAAAGAAACATGTGGAGGCAAGTGTTTGAAATCTCAGCACTGGGAAGTTGGCACAAGAAAGTTCTTGATGTTTTTTGGCTGAGTAGCCTACTTGGTGAGTCTCCTGCCTAAAAAATGTGGACGATGTCTGAGGAACAACATCTAAGACTGTCCTCTGTCTCCACATATGGATGTACACATGTACACTCATGCATGCGCAGACACCCAAATGCATTTCTTTCAGTGGCAAGCTCTATCATGACACCCAGGAAAGGATCGTGGGGTCATAGGCTGTGGGATAATAGTTCTACGCAGAGAGAAAGCTGTCAAGGAAAAACTAGCAGACAGTAATCATTTGCTGAAATCAAGGGGTAGAAAAAGGGCGGGCAGAAAGGGTTGAAGGCAGGTTGCTAAGTGCAGAAGCTTCAGTGTGTGCTGAGGAAAGGGGAAAAACTTGGACTTTGGAACAAGAGCATTTTATTTTCTCTCTGTGTTTTGATATTATATCCACTCACATTACTACACAAACAGTTTTTCTAAGCATGACTAACAATGTGGAAACTCTAAGTGTGATGATTAGTCTTAATTGTCAACACAGCCTAGAACCACGTGGGGCAATAGTCCCAATGGGGAATGTCTATATTGTGTTGGCTTGTGTCCTTTTCTGTGGCAGATTGTCTTTGTTAAGAGATGTGGGAAGACCCAGCCCACTATGGACATCACATTCCTTAGTTAGAATCTTACAAAGTATAAGAAAGTAGAAAAACCCAGCTGAGTAGTAGCAGGCAAACAGATGAGCATGTGCAGACTCATCTTTCTTTGCTTTTGACTGTGGATGTGATGTGACTTACTAGCAGCGATGGACTGTAACCTTCATTGTAAACTAAATAAACACCTCTTCCCTTAACTTAATTGTTGTCAGAGTGTTTTATCACAGCAACAGATGTGAAAGTGGAGCAGGGGGTAACTCCCAGAAGCAGTTTCCAAAGATTAAGTGAGACCAATGTGAGTCTCCAGTGCTGGCCTTTAGATATCTTGTGAAATGATTGTTTTACTTATATAAATGAAACTGATTTTCCTAATATTGTCAGCAATGATATTACAATGAACACTTATAAGCAGATTCTTTACTATAATAATTAAATTTGGCATTTGACCTTGGACATATATAATGTGTTCTCTTGTACACCACATGCTTCTGAGAGTACATGTCACATGGAATTCATTAGCACACTCAATCATGGAGGGCTACTGCAAAATGTCTGTCCCCCTTTCTTCCCAAGATACCGAGGGCCACCTGAGACAGTACATAAAATTGAAGACTGATTAATGGTATCAGGAGCAACTGTTTCAAGCTAGGAACTGGGAACAAATAGAGAAGAAAATATTTTCTGTGTTAGAAAGATGTTGGCCAAATATAAACAATAACTAAAGAGGTACATAACATGAAATGAGTTGTACGAACTTAAGTGTGAAAAGGCAAGACTTCAATATCATAAAAATAACTTGTACTGTTCCTGCTTAACCTTGGCTAAATGGTTGGGTTAGAAATTATCACATAGATAATTTTCTGATGACCTTGTTCTTCTTGAAGTTATAAATATATGTGTGGACATTTTCATTTCAGAAGGTCATAGCAATACATTTACTTGCATCTAAAAACATCAACAATCTGACTGTGAAAAGTAGCCCTGTAAGACTTAGGTAAGTATTTATTTACCATCAGTTGTTTTCTCCCTTTCTTGTGAATCTCATTTGTCTTGGGTCCTTCATGTATCTGTCTGAATGTCCACAGAACACTGGTTTCTGAATGAAATGTGTAAGCACTGGAAATGAAAACCAGCAACACAGTGATAGATAAGCTTACATTTTTTTCTTGTTTCATGATGCACAAAGTATTTTCTATAAATAAATTCAAGTTGTTTGAAAACCACAAAAGTAGGGAAAGAAAATGATAGGAATCTCAAGTTGTCAATCATAAGAATAACCAAATATATCCATCACCATTATGATATCTTGTATCATTCATGGAATACAATTTTGCTCTTTCATTGAGTAAATATGGGATAATATCTAAGATTCTGTTTTGACAATTTGTGTGTCATGAGGGATGCAGTTGATTTAGATCTCAGGAGATCTTCATCAACCCAGTAGACCAGTAGTTCTTACAAGAGGAAATAGCAAGAATGTATTAGTCATATTTATGTTATGGAAACAAAATACCTCAGAAAAACAGATTTATTTTGCTTCATGGTTTTGGAGGTTTCCATTTGAGGTCTTCTGAATCTGCTACATTGGGTCTTCAGTGTGGCTAAGCCTTCTAGCAGAAAATATTCAATGTGTGGTAGCCAGGAACCAGAAAGAGCTCAGAGAAGAAAAATGGCTTTAGCATACTGTTCCCAGTGACTTACCTTCCAACTAAGTCTTACCTTCTACAATATCACCATCTCCTAAAAGTTTGTTTAAAATTTGAATCTGTTGGTAGATTAAATCCTTTGTTATATCCGAGCCCTTGCAATCTAATCTCTGGAAATGCTACACACACACACACACACACACACACACAAGCTGTTATTTTCTGATCTCTTAGGTGTCTCTCAATCCCATGCAGTTGATAGCTAAGATTAAACATTATAATGAAAATGATGAACGTCATGATAGAAATGACTTCTAAAAGTCCATTAAATTAGATGAAATGGGTAACAAAAGTATCCCAAAATTCCACCTAAATGGGTGCTTTAAAATGCTTAACTTGGCATTTGATATTTTTCCACTTTAAAATACATTGCAAAACAAAATCAAACAGCACATGCAGATCAAAGCCTCACAGGATCTTCATGGCAAGTACGTGATGGTAGAAGAATCAGCAATGAGCTCATCTCTAGTTGTGAAGCCTGAAGTCTAGAAAGTGACAACGGATGTCTTTCTCTTTTACAAGTCTCTTTCCTCTGATCCCTGATCTTTGCTAATCATATTTTAATTAAAATTTTTTCACTAACACATTGAATATGAACCACTATCCACTTCTGTAGAACGGCACATTAGATATGATCATGTCTTAAAACCAGGTCCCCCACTTGCAGTGTGGAGCATTTTCTGTCAACCTCTCTGTAGTGTGGAAATGCACTCATTTTAAGAGTTTTTGAAAGGCACTAGTTAAATGAGTTTCCTCACTGTGGTTTGGCTGTTATGTTCCTTGTTGATATTTTTTTGGGGGGGAGGGGAGAAGCACCAAGAGATCACTCAGGCTGGGCATGTCACCCAGCTTGCAATAGACAATGGTCATTGTCATTGCCATGATGAGAGAGAGGGATGACTATAGTCTTATACCTACAAAGGCTTATGATTGCTTCTGAAAATAAAGGGTTTATACAAAAGCTTGAGCAATCACCAAAATGCTTTTATGAATGCTCTCTGCCATCTGATCTGAAAACTGAAGTATCCACCATATGTATAGTAACTGAATTTATGAAGCTCAGGATATCTAATTATGTAGTGACCAAATAAAAATTAGACAAGCTCCCTTGATTCCATTCTAAATGAAAGACACATCCAAAGGATGATTTTAATTTAATTCTTTGAACAAAAAGACATAGAATGGAGGTGCTTAGGATGAGTGGAACCGAGCTTCACACTCTCAGATCAGAAGTTGCCATACCATAGTCATTCACTAACCTCCAGAGGATCCCTCAGGACATGTTTTCACCATCTTATTTTAGGATATAGTATTTAAAAATAAACTATGAAGATGGGTGTTAGGTGAACAGTGTGGAGACTGGCATATGAAGATTTGGCAGTCTTTACCTAGTCTTGGGAAATCAGGTAAAAGTTAGCCTTTTAACTTTATTATCCCAAAATAAGATTTAACTGAAATTATCAAGGAAGTGTTCTGATTGCAACTGACTTCCTTTGTTATTCCTAAAACTTATCAGGGATTCTTTTAGGTAGAAACTTCTCACCCCCTTTAATGATTATTTTGAATAAAACGGCAGATGTTCATTGTGTAATCTGATCTCATTATCAAAAGCGTAGGGCTGTTGATGAGCCAGCCTGACTCCATCTTAAGGATGAAGGCCATTTTTGTTATAAGGTTAGAACAAAGTGGCTGCCACAGTGATTTGTTTTCCCCATTCAAAAGTAAAATCAAGTAAGAGAAGACGCAAAGAAACTGTCAACCCAGGCCACCCTCTGGCTCAGGGCTGCTTGCCTCTCTCCAGATTTTGATGCCAACCTGACCTTCATGAGCAGGGACCAGTATCCCTAATTTGGTGGTACTGACTAAAATATAATTTAAAAGGACCACCAGAGGTTTAATGTCACAAAATGGGATCTAGCCAAGGGTTTGGACAAGACAAAAATATTATTCAAGATAAGAGCTAAAAGAATTAGGGCCACAACTAGAGGCACAAAAAATTATTTTCTTTTTAGCAAAGCACACAGGCCCTACTGAAGTCTGTCACCATGCCTAGCAAGCTTCTCCCTCTGCCCCATGGTTTATTTTCTGTTTGATTTTTTTAATGCAAGAAAAGAAGACTGTTGCTGCCAGACATTGCCAGAATATTACATGAAATGACTTTCAGGTAGCCATGATATCTACAAATATGCATGAAATTTTCTTTTTTTCCCAGTATTTTTTGTTTGTTTGTTTGTTTTTCCAGACAGGGTTTCTCTTGTGTAGCTTTGTGCTTTTCCTGGAACTCACTTGGTAGCCCAGGCTGGCCTCGAACTCACAGAGATCCGCCTGCCTCTGCCTCCCGAGTGCTGGGATTAAAGGTTCCCAGTATTTTTTAATTAAGAGATTTTCTATTCATTTTACATACCAACCAGAGATTCCCCTGTCCTCCCTCCTCCTGCCCTCCTCCCCATTACCACCTCCTCTAAGGCAAGGTCTCCTCCCATGGGGAGTCATCAGAGCCTGGCACATTCAGTTGAGACAGGTCCAAGCCCCTCCTCCCAGTACCAAGGCTGTGCAAAGTATCTTACCATAGGCACTAGGCTCCAAAAAGCCAGCTCATGCCTTAGGGTCAGGTCCTGATCCCATATTTTCTGTTAAATTCTTCTACTAGGCCCACAGCAGACCCAGCATAGAACCCCCACTGCAAGTTCAACATTTCTAAGGCCTAATGTTAAAATGAAAACGATAATCAATTTAGAACTAACTGAATCCTAATCTTATAAAAGCCACTCACTTTTTATAAACTGTTAAAAAATAATAATCTGAACATGTGGATTGATAGTCATCACCTTATATATGACCAAAATCCTTAATATGTTCAGAACTATGGTTGTAGTGATGATGGGCACAAATGTAATTTATTTACAGGCATAAGCTTTGTTTAGTCTCTTATGTATGATTTCAAGATTAAGCCTAAAGCAAATAGTTAACAAGCAAAATTTATTGAAAATTAGGTATATTTAACAGATGACCCTCAAAACTTTTCAGAGTTCTGCTGTATATGGCATGTAAAGTGTTTAATATAAAAAGCTTCCTGTGATAGACAAAAATGCCAGCTCCTAGAGGCAACCCTAAGGTCTCCAAAGAAGAGAGTCCACACAGGCCTGGATTGTGGGGACGCTAACCACTGGGAAGAACTGCCTAATGCCTCACCTATTGCCAACGCTCTGCCCAAACTATGGGCACTGTAAGGTTAACTGCCATACTCTGCTTCATCAAAATGAGGCAGGCTTTCTCAGTTTTTTTCTCCACAGGAAAATCTGAGCTTCTGGATCTAGAAGGTAAAGGCCTATGTCCTACGTGACAGCTGAAGATGGACCTCTGCCCCTAACAAAACTGCTGCTGGAGCCTGGGGTAACCATCCAGCTAAGTCTCTGTAATTTTAATTTATACAGAGAACATTTGGATCATACTTCTTGCTATAATTTATCCTTCTCAGATTTCTGATCGTGTTGATGGCTAACTGTATCTTCACCAGTTTAACAACAGTTAGCTTGTTAATGCATTTTAAATACGTGAATCAGGCTTTGCCTTTTCACAGCTATTAGGTCTCCTGATGAGAAAGGCAAACTCACAGACAGGTTTGCCTTGCTGAGAGACTTCATACTACAGGATGAACAGGTTTCAGATGTAAATTTTACTATTTAAAAGATCTTTCTTTGCAGTGACTGCTCTCAACCATCTATGTCTCAGGGTAAATGGCTAATTTAAGAAAGTTTTAGATTTATGTAAGTCCTAAGAATCGAAGAAAATATTTCAAGATAAATGTAAGTTTTAAAGGTCTGAGGATATAAACACTTAAAATAAATTGTAAAGATCTAAGAAAATAATTTAAGATATAAATATGTTACTCTATACCTTTATTATACTAAGATTTAAAAGGTTCAGATTTTAACATTGATCAATGGAGTTCTGATGAGCTGGTGAAACTCTGACTACTATTATCAGTCACAAGCTAGAGCTTTGAATTTTCTTTGGTTGTCCTCTAAATATAGACTTGAAGTTGCTTCTCATCATGCTAAAAAAATAATCTTTCTCCAATCTATATCCAGCCCTCTGGGTACAAAAGAATGTTCATCCTTTTTAACCCAAAGCCATAGCTTTTGCTAACTCAGGAACATGAGTCTCCTCCAGCTGGTCTACAGACACCTTTTAGTGCCTTTTCCTACAATGGCGGTTTCAGGACAGATTGCAAACAATGGTAATGCTAATTTATCTAAAACCTTTATCTGTTTTTTAAACTAAAAATAATTCATGTAAACTTCAGGGAGTTGAGAAAATCCTAAGTCTTGGATCCACCTCTCACAGGTCAAAAGGAATCCAGACAAGTAAACCTGTCAATCAATAGCCTGAGCTTGTCCACCTGCCTATTCCTGAGGGCTGATATCTCTCTCCTCTGATCTTGGGACTCCTCTCCTCCCCCAGCTACCGGGACTATGAGCCTGGAAGCTCCAAATATCAATGTTTCTTTTAGTTCTTTAATTTAACTTCTGTCCCTAGTCTGTATCTGTCTTGGCAGAGTTCTACTCTGCTAATAGACACCATCCAGAGATCAGCTATCGGTTATAAAATGTCCCAAAGGTCATTTACATCATACCAGCCCCAGTATACCACACAAGCCCCAAGTAGTCCTACAAAACTGGAGAGCTCTGGACTTGCTAAAAACTGATGTGAATCAATCCAGCCAATGTGATTGCTCCCTGTCTCTTCAGTTGAGTCAGCAGACCAAATGCTTCTGATGAATGCCCCATGTCCCAATCCACTCCTGGCCTTTGGCTAACATTCCAGCCTTCTGAAGTCCTGACAGTGGCATTCTAATTTCAGCAGGAAGTTGTTAAAAAATACATACTCAACAAAGGATGAAATGTTAGGTCCAAGGACTGCTACCTAACAAAGACATATATATATGTGTGTGTGTGTGTGTGTGTGTGTGTGTGTGTGTGTGTGTGTGTGTGTATGTGTATGTATGTATGTATCTTTGTATGCATTTCCTATTGCCAAACTAAGTTCCTTCATTGTCATAAAGGTACCCATTAAAACCAAATATATCAAGATCAACAAGTAGATTCATTAACTGAAATAGTTCTACAATATGAAAAGGTCCTCAACCTACTCTATGCAGGACAAAGTCTATGACTTTAAGAAAAAATTATTCTTTCTAAGCTAGCCAATCAGCAATAGACCCTAGCCATGATACAGATTTTGTCTTTCACCAAATAGAAAATGCTAACATATTTGCCGTCCTCTGGCATTATCAGCCCACACAACAGATATAAATGACCATTGCATATCAAGGGTTTGAAAGGGACGCATAAGACAAGGGGGGAAATGATGGATCATCCTGACTTCATCTTAAGGATGAAATCCATTTTATTATAATGTTCGAACAAGTTCTGCGTTTTTGCTGCAAAAGTCCAGTTGAGCGTGCTTTAAATTGTTCTTGAATTTGACTTGCTCCCCATACGCTGATAATATGTTCTGCCAAATAATTTTCAAATGTTTATCCAAGTTCCCACATGAACAAAATTCCATTGAAAATACTCCAATCTTTGAAAACCTCCTAGTCTTGAAGGTTTTTGGACTATATAAACTATACCCTTTCCTGTGTTTGATGCTATATTTTCAAATTTGGCTTTAGGGAGAGAGCCTTGTCTGACAGAAAATAAAATTTGTATAATTTGACCAAAGAATTCAGGTAATGTCTTTACTATTATTTTGTGAGATTAACACCGTAAGTGTAGGTCCAATATATACAATATTTATAATGTATTAGATGACACCTTCCATTTAACACATGACCAATAAAGGCTTGCTAAGTTGAATTACCTCCAGTAACCTTTAAATTGCACACTAAAACTGTTGGCCTTTTGGTTTTTGTTTTCATGAACCTTTTATTCCCTCACAGACTTTTCAGTGTTAATTAATTAATTGTCATCATCCAGCACCTATTTTCCTAATAGATTCTAAAGAACAGCAATGATAGCCTCTTTTGATTCTACAGTTTCCCCAGTACCCTCAGGCACTCAGGAACCATTTCATAAATGGCTGATCACCCATGATCAATTTCTTTCTTATTACATAGCTCCCCAAAGTCTATTTGTTTATTCTTTGTTTACACTTTAAAATATATGAGACTTCTGTGTATGTATAACTTACACCCAGAAAGGATAAACTTTGATTGGATTTTACTCAATTGCATAATCTTGCACCCCCTTGAAACCCTGCCCACATCAGGGAAACATCATTTTATGATCTGAGAATACAGCTAAGTCATTTTCCAAAGTCTTTATTTGCATTTATTTATTAGTATTAAGTATTATTGGTGATTAATATTAGTATTATTGATGATTTTTGCTCACCAACACATCACGTTGAGGAAAGGTTGCTTTATGAGGTTTGCTAGATGAAATCTGGACCAGTTAATGGCTTAAAAATTGAGCTATGCTTACTACACCCTACACTGCTTTTAGATAATTGATGATGGTCTTAGCATATATCCAGGAGAATGAGTCCAAGCAAATCCCCTGAGTTTTCCCAGTGGAAAACTCACATTCAATTATGATGTTAGTGACACAGACAAGAGAGATACATTGTCTCAGAAGTTGTCACACTTTTAAGTAAACACTAAAATATAAGGAAAGTTTTTCTCATTGTCTTATATTTTACTTTAGGAGATAACAGATAATAAATTGTTTCAGATTCTACTGAAATTTATATATAGTTTGATTAGAGAATATAATTGTGTTACATTAATAAATACCAAGATAAGAAAGGGATCCACTTTATGCACTGAGAGCATGGAGAGAAATATTTCCCCTTAGAAAGCTGGGTGACTCTGTGAGGAATGTCTTTAACTCTGTTACCTTTCTACGAGAGGCTCAAGTGACCTATCTTTATGGGATTCTGTTGTAATCAGATGTAACGATATAAGCAAGGGTCCCAGGCTTCACCTCTTCTCACAAAGGTCCTCAGAGCTATCTCAGAACAACGGCCTACAAGAAGCCCTGTCACCCCTTGCCTGGCCATGCCTGTGGTAGGTGTCTGGGTATATAGCCACAAGGAGCAACATACTAGATCATAGTAATGTTTACTTTAACATAGGCACTTGATTTACAAAAAATATGGCAAATTACAAGCTTTGTATATATGCAACTTTGTTTCATTCTTGAGAGCTGTCTAGTGTATCTGAGACCTGAACAGTTTTCCATTGCGTAAAGCAGAACAGAAAGATCCTTTCATATACAACATTTTCCTCTTCCCTTTTGAAATGCTTTTCTACCCATGTCTTTGACATTTGTGTATGTGTGTGTGTGTGTGTGTGTGTGTGTGTTTTAACAGCTCTGTTTTGTGAACAAACATTTCACATCTGCATTTTAATATCTCACTATGTCTCTGCTGGTTCAGACATTTCATTATGCCTCTCCCATTTCTGCATTCAAAATCAAAGGAATGTGGGCAAGGAGATGGTAGCCCTGATGGAGGCATCTGCATCAGCTTTTGACCCCTAAGAAGCCTTGTGTGTTTGGCCACACTACCACAAAATCAAGAAAGCTGATGCCTAGCCTGATTTGGATGAAACTCAGTTACCCAGGATTTACTTTAAAGCTTTAGCTTAATATTTCATTATTATAATAATAGTAAACTTTATTCTCTAAAATGAATTTGGGGAGAGTTCTATACAGAAAAACATCTTGGCAGTAACCATTTAAATTCTTTTCTGAACATTTTGGTTATTTTAGCAATTCATTCATTTATAAAGTATTTACTGAATATTATGTGAAGGGGATATCACTAGGCATTAGAACAGAAAGGTGAATAGGATAACGCATGATGTTGACCGCACAGGTAGAGAGGAGACAGGAAAATGTAAGATTACTTTTCTTATAACAGAACCTTAAAAGCAATAAGAATAATTAAATACTGAGTCCTCTGGCAGATCTTTTTTTTTTCTCTAAAAATTTTTTTCTTTCGTTTTACATACCAACCCCTATTCTCCCTCCCTCCCCTTCTCTGCTCCTCCTCCACCTCCCTCACCCCCATTTCTTCCTCATAGAGGGTAAGGCCTCCCTTGGGTAGTCAACACAGGCTGGCATACCAAGGTGGGGCCAGACCTAGCCCTCCTCCCTACATCAAAGCTGAGTAAAACATCATACCTAGGGAATGGGCTCTAAAAAGCCAGTTTGTGTACCCGGGATAAGTCCTGGTCCCATTGCCAGGGGACCCACAAACATATCAAGCCACACAACTTTCACCTACATTCATAGGGCCTAGTGCGGTCCCATGCAGGCTCCCCAGCTGTCGGTCCAGAGTCCATGAGCTCCCACTAGCTTGGGTCAGCTGTCTCTATGGTTTTTCGCATCATGATCTTGACCCCACCCCCACCCCCCATTCCTATAAACCTTCCTCCCTCTCTTCAACTGAGCTCCAGGATCCTGGCCAGGTGCTGGGCTGTGGGTCTCTGCATCTGCTTCCATCAGTCACTGGATGTAGGTTCTATGACGACAATTAGGGTAGACACCAATCTCAGTGCAGGGGAAGGCTATTTCAAGCACTCTCTCCACCATTGCTATGAGCCTTAGCTGTGGACAATCCTGTGAGTTCCTGGGGTTTTCCTAGCTGCCGATTTCTCCCCATCCCCTTAGTGGTACTTTTTGTCAAGAGATCTCTTTCATTGATCTCCCTCCCTGTCTCTTCCCCAACTCAGGCATCTCTAGCCCTCATGTTCCCACCTCCCATCCACTCCCCTCTATTCACTCCTCTCAGTTTATCCAGGAGATCTTTCGTTTGTTTGTTTGTTTGTTTATAGACTGTTGCTTTATTGTTGTCAGAACATTTGAGACATACTGTATGAAGTAACTTTAATGTCTTTCAATGCCTGTTTTTGGTTGCCTGGTATGGCTGTGGCCTCCCCCCTTTCTTTTTTTTTAATTATTATTTTTTAATTTTAAAATTTAAGTTTACATATCAGCCATGGATTCCCCTGTCCTCCCTCCTCCCGCCCCCTCCTACCCTACCCCCAGTCTGCCCCCCATTTCCACCACCTCCAGGGCAAGGACTTCCCTGGGGATTCAGCTCAGCCTGGTAGATTCAGTCAAGGCAGGTCCAGTCCCCTTCTCCCTTCACCTAGGCTGAGCAAAGTGTCTCAGCATAGGCCACAGGCTCGAAACAGCCAGCTCATGCACTAAGGACTGGTCCTGGTCCCACTGCCTGGGGGCCTCCCAAACAGTTCAAGCTAATCGACTGTCTCACTTATCCAGAGGGCCTGATCCAGTTGGGGGGTCCTCAGCTATTGGTTCATAGTTCATGTGTTTCCACTAGTTTGGCTATTTGTTCCTATGATTTTTCCAATGGTGGTCTCAATACCTCTTGCTAATACAATCCCTCCTCTTTCTCGCCGATTGGACTCCCGGAACTCCACCTGGGGCCTGGCCATGGATCTCTGCATCTGCTTTCACCAGTCATTGGATGAGAATTCTATCACAACAGTTAGGGTGTTTGGTCATCTGATCACCAGAGTAGGTCAATTTGAGTTGTCTCTCAACCATTGCCAGTAGTCTACAGTGGAGGTATCTTTGTGGATTTCTGGGGACCTATCTAGCACTTTGCTTCTTCCTATTCCCATGGGGTCTGCATTTATCATAGTATCTCTTTCCTTGTTCTCCCTCTCTGTTCTTGACCCAGCTGGGATCTCCTGCTCCCCTAAGCTTTCTTCCCCCTGGCCCTTGCCCTTCATTACCTCCCCTCACATCCAGTTTGCTCATGTAGATCTCATCCATTTCTTTGTTGTTGGGCAATCCCTGTGTCTTTCTTAGGGTCCTCTTTACTAGGTAGCCTCCCTGGATTTGTGAGTAGCAGTCTAGTACCCAGGAAATCTTAACCCTTTCCTTTTTCTGGGGAATGTGTGTCCCTCTTAGTGTCCTCCTCTTTACCTAGCTTCTCTGGGGTTGTGGATTATAGCCTGGTTATCCTTTGCTTTGCATCTAATATTAACTTATGAGTAAGTACATACTGTATTTGTCTTTCTGGTTCTGGGTTATTACACTCAGGATGATTTTTTCTAGTTCTGTCCATTTGACTACAAATTTCACAATTCTTTTTTTTTTTTTTTTTTTTTTTTTTTTTACTGCTGAGTAATAATCCATTGTTCCTTTGTACCACATTTTCTTTATCCTTTCTTCGGTTGAAGGGCATCTATGTTGTTTCCAGGTTCTGGTTATTATGAATAATGGTGCTATGAACATAGTTGAGCAAAAGTCCTTGTGGTGTGGTTGACCATCTTTTGAGTATATGCCCAGGAGTGGTATTGCTGGGTCTTGAGGTAGGTAGATTCCCAATTTTCTGAGATACCACCATACTGATTACCAGAGTGGCTGTACAAGATTGCATTCCCACCAAAAGTGGATGAGTGTTCCCCTTTCTCCACATCCTCTCCAATATAAGCTGTCTTCAGTGTTTTTGATCTTAGCCATTCTGACACCTGTAATATGGTATCTAAGAGTCATTTTGGTTTGCATTTCCCTGACGGCTAAGAATATTGAACATTTCCTTAAATGTCTTTCAGCCATTTAAGATTCTTCTGTTTAGAATTCTGTTTAGTTCTGTAGCCCATTTTTAATTAGATTATTTGATATTTTGATGTCTAGTTTCTTGAGTTCTTTATATATTTTGGAGATTAGCCCTCTGTCAGATGTGGGGTTGGTAAAGATATTTTCCCATTCTGTAGGCTGCTTTTTTGTCTTATTGACAGTGTCCTTTGCCTTACAGAAACTTCTCAGTTTCAGGAGGTCACATTAATTAATTGTTGTTCTCAGTGTCTGTGCTACTGGTGTTATATTTAGGAAGTGGTCTTCTGTGTTAATAAATTCAAGGCTACTTCCTACTTTCTCTTCTATGAGGTCCAGTGTAACTGGATTTATGTTGAAATCTTTGATCCATTTGGACATGAGTTTTGTTCATGGAGATAGATATAAATCTATTTGCATTTTTCTACATGTAGATTTCCAGTTATGCCATCATCATTTGATGAAAATGCTTTCTTTTTTTTTCACTGTATAATTTCAGCTTCTTTGGTAAAAATCATGTGTTTGTAGGTGTGTGACTTAATGTCAGGTTCTTTGATTTGATTCCATTAATCAGTGTGTCTGGTTTTATGTCAATACTAAGCTGTTTTTATTATTAGATCTTGAAGTCAGGGATGGTGATGCCTCTGGAAGTTCCTTTATTGTATAGGATTATTTTGGCTAATTTGGGTTTTTTTGTTTTTCCATATGAAGTTGAGTATGGTTCTTTCAAGTTCTGGGAAGAACTGCATTGAGATTTTGATGGGGATTGGATTGAATTTGTAGATTGGTTTGGTAAGGTGGCCATTTTTTACTATGTTGATTCTACCTATCCAAGAACATGGGAGATCTTTCCATTTTCTAAATAACTAAAAAAAATCAGTAGCCCTCCTATATACAAATGATAAATGGGCTGAGAAAGAAATTAGAGAAACATTACCCTTTACAATAGTCACAAATAATATGAAATATCTCGGGGTAACTCTAACCAAACAAGTGAAAGACCTGTATAATAAGATCTTTAAGCCTCTGGCAGATCTTGATGGAGGTGGAATGTCACACCTAATCTAGCCCATAGAGTATATGTGGAGGTTTATGCAGGGATTAAGGACTCAACTAGTGGATGACTCTGAAAGAATATTCTAAGCAGAGACAAAGACATGGAAATTTTCACAAGGGCAGAGAGGATGAGATACATTCAGAGTTGAGTTTCACTTAAATAAGGGTTTGAAAGACATTATCAAAATATGGGACATTATCTTGAGGGTCATTCTGATCTAATACAGTATTGTTATGGGGGGACTTGGTGACTTAGAGCATCCTGGGCAATGCATTTGTAGGGATGAGAGTGGAGGTAGTAAGCGCACTAGGAAACTGTTCAAATAATCTAGACAGAAGGCAGTAAGGCTCAAATGTAGGCAATAGCTGTGGCAACAATGGGAGTCAGTACTTTATAGTCACTAACATTCCCATTTCCACATCTCAGGTCTGTGTGTTGAGTGTCTTCATAGAAGGTTCCTGCATCCCTACATAATGCCTTTATAGCTACAGTCCTGTGATCCTTAATAATAGGATGAATAATTTGCTGGAAAATTTATAAATAATTCTTGAAATGACTGCTACTCTCTTTTAACAGGAAAATGATCAGCTGTCATTTTGGGTTTAAATGATGACTGTAAAACTGAGTGAAATGAGGTCCTAAGAAAGAGGAACTGCTTTTGACCACTTAATTCAGATGAGTGTAAAGGACAGTAAGTATCAGTAGTAAGATTATGGAGGGGAGTGTTGCGTATTAAATTGCAAGGCTCCAATGATGCTGAAATCTAGCTACCACTTTCTGTGATAGGAAGGACCTTTTTGGAAACAGGCTCTTTGCAGACAATAAACAGGATGCATCCTAATCCAGTATGATCCTATCTTTACAAAAACATAGACTTGCATGAAGAGATAATATTATGGGGATAATGAAATTATGTCACCTTACATGAAGGAACTTAAGGAAACTAGGAGAGAGGCCTGGAGTCCCTTCTTCAGAGTTTTCAGGGAGTGTGGCTCAGCCTACAACAGAATTGGATTTCTAGCCTTGACAATTAGAAGATAAAACATGTCTACAGTGTAAGTCAGTCCAATTGTAGCACTATGTGAAGGTGGAAAGCCAATCCAAAGAGGTATTTGCTAGAAGGAGAGCTGCAAGAAAGGCAGCTGTTTCTCAAACACGTCACTTTCCTGAGCATGAGGTGAGTCTACAGTCAGTACCCAGCCTGTCCCTGATCATTGTGTATACAACCTCACTGGATTATGGGGATATATCATACTGAAAACTGAGCTACACTCAGGATTCCAGATGTTAAAACAGAGTAATGAGCTAATGGTTATTTGGACCTCCCTTCTGATTATTCCTGTATTGAACAATACTCTTTCTTGTATTCATTATCTGTTCCTCTCCATCTTATTGTTCAACTATATTGACTTCTTTGATAAGGTCCTATCTTTATAAGGCTCATTGCCTGACCCTTGTTCTCACTCCAAACACCTCATCTAGGTATTCTACTTCTGTTACAGACTTGAAGAAGGTGAAGCTGCCCTGAAATCAATTACCTTCTTGTATTTTACAGTTTAATTACTTTATTGAACTTTGACATGTAGTGTGGAAGGAAGTGCATGTATCTTAAGCATACAATTCAATACTTTTCATATATATATATATATATATATATATATATATATATATATATATATCCTATGAATGTTGACTCCCATTTAACCACAGTGCAGACCAAGGAGACTGTGCCCCAAGGAATTTCCCCAAGCTGTTTCTCTTTGTTCAGTACTCCCCTGCTGGGACAAGCACTAATTTACTTTTATCATCATAGATTTTTTTTGTGTATTAAGTTGAATATTTTATTAATTATAATCATATGGTTTACTATCTTGTGTCCAACTCTATTTTTGTAGAATTATTTTATAAGATTCATTCATACTGTGGTAACTCATTTTTCTTTCTTGGTTTTATTTTTACAAAAATACACACTTGAACTCTTTTTGTTTTATTTCTATGACTAGTGGTTAAACCCAGGACCTGGCATATGCTAAACCAGTGGGCTGTCATACCTGCCCGGTTTCACATGGAGAAACTGATACAGGTCTCACTGGATTGTTCAGCCTGGACTGCTTTCCCTCTGCTGCAGGAAGGAATGAACTCTGGGTACTCCTACCCAAGCCTTCTGAGTAGCCGGAGTCACAGGCTTACACAACCAAGCCTGGCTTCAATTGAGATCTTCATAAGATGGAATTCTTTCTATTGTGTAATATTTGAAGTCTAGCCTGTTTAGGGTAGTATCAAATTATGCACAAAATATCAAAAATTATTATTAAGAATAAAGAGAAGGATAATGTAAGTTTAAAACATCACGGTTTTTTAGAATATTACAATTCAGTGTAATTGCCTTAAAATATAAGAAACACACCCACAAACCTGAAACACAAGAAATATAAATTCCTCATTATGGTGCAGAGTCTTAATGTATTTTCAGCAATTGATTGATCCAGAGCAGAAATAAGTAATAATACTATGGAAGTTAAGGGCAACTTCATTTACTATCAATGGATGTGATGTATCTACCTAATTAGCACCTAACAATTGGAAAACATGCACTTTGAAGCTGGTGTAGAGCATGTGGAGCTCGCTTGTACCTTCTTGCAGTGACAGGTGGATGCATGCTGCAGGAAAGGGCACTTGTGCAGGTGATGGAAATGGAGACCGTGCTCTTGGCCCTGTAGCGTACACACGTCTGTTCACATTCCTCTTTAGGACAGAAACATCTGGTGCATGAAAGGCAAGGAACCATCTTCTTGTAGAGGAGAACCTGTGGAGGACTGGGAAAAGTGGTACATTTTGGCTTCTGAGGCCTATAACTTTGATATTGAAAGATCATTATCAAAGTTTTTTTTGTGTGTGTGTGAATGTGCATACATGCATGTTCAGTTTTTGTGCATGCACATGTGTTCACATGCTATGTGCATGAGTAAACTTGATGTGTGCAGGTATGTATACACATTTGTGTGCATGCCTGTATGTGTATATGCTATATGCGTATACACATGAAGCTGTGTACATGTATGTGTATTCACATGCTATATGCATGTATCGATATGAGATTTTGTGCATGCATTTGTGTGCATGTTTGTTCACATGCTATGTCCATACATTTGTGTGCGTTTTGTGTACATGAAAACATGTACATGTGTTTATGTGCATGTCTGTATGCATTCACATGTGCATGAGGCTTGATACCTCTGCTGACTTCACCCTCTGCTGCAGCTCCTCAGTGCCTTGTGCCCACAGCCTTTCTCTGTAGGCTCTTGGGAGTCTGCTGGTGTAACTGTCTCAATCATTAATCTTACAGAAAACCCCATCACAGATGTCAAACAGAAAAATGAATCCCAATATGCACAAAAGTATAATATTAACATATAGCTGGAGGGAATTGTTCCTAATTGTCCTTCCTTAACGGAGATATAATTTGTTTCATAACTGCTTAAATTTATCTTACAGTGATTCAAAATGTTTTAATTGTGGAATGAGGTCCATTTGAAGATTGAAAACTGATAGATGGTTCTGGAACCATTACAATCTGGAGAACTTCCTCTCCATTGTTTTATTTTTCATGCATATTAGTTTGAACTGATAGATGGTTCTGGAACCATGACAATCTGGAGAACTTCCTCTCTATTGTTTTATTTTTCATGCATATTAGTTTTGGTTTTTATTTCTTCTCATGTCTTTTCCTTACACTGTGCTAATCAGTCCTTTGCAATGAGGTTGCTTGCTCCTGGGGATTTTGTTAAAGGCAAGATGCTTTGTCAGTGGACCTGGGAAAAGACCTGCAGTTGTATTTTTCTCCCCAACTCCAAGAGGACACTGTACTTTCTGTGAGCAGACTATACTGTGTTGAAACTTAGTTAAACACTAAGTGATACAATTAAGTTGATATTATACAATAGTCAATTTGTTCAGATACTTAACCCTGAAACAATTCATAATATTTTAGCAACTAAAAATATTTTTTCATTAAAATAAAAGATGAGAGAGTAAACATGGTGGATACCTAAATAAATTTTGTGTACAGAGCACAGCCTTTTGCTCTTTGGTCTGTAATTGGAGAAGACCATCTTTCCAATAAATGTTTCTATATCCTGTGTAGGAGAAAGAAGTGGTTTGTTTTCCTTTGAATTTGTCATACCTACCAGTAGATGGCACTACATATTCAATCTTATGGGAAGAATGGACAACATTATAGCCTCCCCTAACAGCTAGGACAATCTTTCTGAAGTGCTCCCCAAGTCCCCAGTCAGAGTCTTAGACCTCTTAATTGCAAAGCATTTTTGTTTGATAGTACTTCTAAACATCTCCCTTTATTCAACTTGAATGTTAATAAATATTTTCACTTCATTGAATTAGAAAAATGATCAATGAAATCAAATGGGAAAAATTAAAACTAGATCTATATTAGATATTTAATTCATATGTATGGATCATGTTGGGGAGGAGGGCTATATCTCTACTAAAACAGTGAATAAGTATGCTTTGGCTTCTCTTCAAATCAGATAATTCTTTCATCTTTTAACTTATCAAATAAAAAATATGAGCTTAGGTAAAGAATATACAAAGGTTCTTTGTAAAAGAAGGGAAATGCTGTAATGGCAGAGCAGAATCTTTTACAATGGATGCAAGATCAGACTGCATCCAGAGACTCAACAGAAAGGGTCAGTAAGGCTGAAAATACCAGGTGTGGAGCAGCTGAGTAAAAGATGGTGGTCTGCACAGGCAGTCAGCATCTATCTTAGACCAACCAGCCCTGAGGGTTCCCATACAGGTAGCACACTGGCTCATAATAAAAGCTAAGGGTCCCAGGAGAAAAGCAGGTAATTGGACTTTGAGCAATGCATATTGTTCTCAGTGTGCAAAGGAGACAGGCCTTAGCACATTACTTTTGATGATACTTTTTCTGGAAACACAAAGGAGAAGGCATGCTCTTTATGCAGGGCCACAATTTAATATTGTCTAGATAAAACTGCCTAAAGCAGACAATAATGTTTTTATATTATTGTTGTATTTATTCCACAAATACACATTTGCAATTTGACCGAAGTGTAGGTATGGGATCTGGTCTGTGGTGGTTTGAATGAGAAAGGCCCCCATAGGTTCATATATTTTAATGTTTGTCCCCTAGTTGGTGCAACTGTTTGGGAAGAATAAGCTGATATGACCTCATTGTTGGATGTATGGCACTGGGTGGGGTGGACTCTTGGGTTTCAAAAGATTAAGCGATTCTCAGTTCTTTCTCCCTCTCTTCTCTCCATCCAACTTGCAGATCAACATACAATCTCTCAGCAGTTCCTATTATGAGACCTTTGTTCTGCCATGATGGACTTTAACCTTCTTAAATCATAAACCCCAAATCCAATGTTTTCCCATATAATTTGCCTTGGACATAGTAATTTTCACAGTGGTAGAAAAAGGTAACCAAGACATGGTCTTTCAAAAGTTTGCATGTCTGTCATGAAAAGCTATCCTCAAGGCCAGGGCAAGGAGCTCAGTTAGTAGAATGCTTGTCCAACATGTTTGAATGACCTGGGTCCAGCCCTGGAATTCCATGAAATCTAACATGATGAGGGGGAGAAGGGAATCAAGAGTCAAGGTCATTTTCACCTACATATTGTCAAGTCTCCATAAAAGAAAGCATTCCAAGAATCTTCCCACGTATCCAGTGTGGAGTGTTCAACAGTTATCTAGGTAATTTCAGTAAAAAAGAGAAAAGAGAGATATAATATTCCCTGAACTATTTAGTTTAATTAGTGAAAGTTGGTATTTGATAAATGCTTATTCAAAAAAAGAATGAGTATGTGTTATGAATTAACCATACATTGAAGTGTTTACACTTTTGTCCTTAGGGCCTCCTAAAGTTCTATAACACCATGTGGGTATCTAAATCACTAGATTACTCGCAGGACCCATCAACACCTTGACGTTTCCTAGTCAATCAACCTAGGATAGAGTTTCATTTATAAGTTAGACAGAGTAAGATATTAACAACAGCTAACTAGTGAAAAATACAACAATTGTAACCATATGCTCAAATGCAAGTGTGATTTGAATGTGATCTCTCCTGAGTCTACTGAGAACAGTAGCTTGGGGTGATAACCGACTGTGGGAGAACACTGAGCAAGTGGTATTGCTGTATCTAGATATGAGCTAGGAGATGTTATCCCTAATGTTTCGTTGCTGGTTTGGCTAAAATCATTTGAGACATTAAAACTGCTATATTTCAAAGGCACAGATGTATATGAAAGTTTACAAAGGTGAATTGCTCTGTTTTTCTAGAAGCATGATGCTGGACTGGATAATTTAGTATAATAATAGAATAGAAAACTTGTGGATTTGAACTGAGGGAAAGGGAAAATGTTAAGACCGAATTTTAAAACAAAATATTCTATCCATCCGCTGCATGTAAAGGGTCTGTAGATGTACCAGGCTCTGCTGACTCCCCATGGAAGATCTTGCCTTGGAAGAGGTGGCAATGGGGGGTCAGTTGGGGGGGAATGTTGGGGAGGAGGAGGGAGGACAGGGGAATCTGCGGTTGGATTGTAAAATGAATAGAAAATCTCTTAATAAAAATAAGGAAAAAAAAAGGTAACAAAAGGGTCTGTGGTTTCAAAGGGAGGAAGGTAGGGCCTCAGAAAAGGAAGGGACAGTCAAGTCAAGTAGACTTGGTGAAGTGTATGAGAGGGTATAAGCCATTCTCTTGACATTGGAGCTTCTCCTTATACCATGTACTATGGTGCCTTGTTTGTTTTAGGCTCTTGACTAATAGTCTCTGGTTTTAGGGCAGTAAAATTTGAAGCTCATTGCTATAACATAACCCACCCTATCAGGACTGAAATAATGATGCATCTGATACCACCATTGTGATCTTGAGAAGTTAATTAAATTGCTGAGAAGTCAGGCTTTCAATTTTGAAATTAGCAGATGTTTGGAAACTAAATAATATGATTGTAGGCAATTCTAGATCCTGAATTTTTCTCTGCAAGTTGCCACTAATTTTTCTAACTTTGAGAATTTCTTCCTACTCTCACTGCTTTGTATTTTGAATACTTACTGCAACCAATAGTATTATATAAAGAAGAGCACAACTCCAGATCCCACAGGAATTCACAAGCTACACAGAGAGGCAGACAGGCAGAAATAAACATGTTAAAATGAGATCAGTTATCTTAGATGCAAGTGTAGGCTGTTCTGAGAAACACAGAGGAAACAACAGAAACAGCCCAGGGCAGCTAAAGAAGACAGGCGGGATTCTGAGATGGGAGGAAACACTTTAAGTGAAAGGGCATGTCTTTCTTTGTCTCACATACACTGGTCTGTCTGACCCCTGGGTTTAAAACTTATAAAAGGGACCAAGATGTTTGGTTCTGACACTTGACAGGCTATCTTAATTAATGGCCACTGCCCTAATTGGGGTATCTAGAGCTGTGATGAAACACCACAACCAAAAACCACTTGGCAAAGGGTTGCTTATTTCCCTTACATGTTCATATCACAGTCCATAATCTGAGGAAATCAGAGCAGGAAACCAAGGCAGGAACATGGAGTCAGGGACTGAAGCAGAGGCAATGGAGTAACACAGCTTGGTATCTTGTTGCTCATAGCTTGCTCATCTTGCTTACACAACTCAGAACAACCTGCCCTAGGGTGGCACCACCTACAATGGACTGAGCCCTCCCACATAAGTGAATTGGTAGAGAGCTTGGCTAGCATGCACAAAGCCCTGGCTGTGATTTACTGTTCTGGATTAATGGGGACATGGTGCCATTAACCTGTAATTCCAGGTCTGAGGAAGTAGATGCAGCTATATTAGAAGTTCAATGTCATCTTCTGTTAGAAAGTAAGTTAGAGGTCAACCTGAACTATAGGGCATCCTGTCTAAAAGAAAAAGAAAAAAGGGAAAAACAGCTTAAGGGGGTTGGCATTAAATCCATATGGTAGTGAGAGCCACTGCAAAATTTTAAGCAAATGATATAATAAAAGCTGTTTTATACACCAATCTCCAATATATAAACGAAAGATCAATCCAAGATCAGAGTAAGGGTAAGTGGGAAGTCAAGGCAGACACAAAGGAAATTCATTGCTATGTTTTCTGCTGTGTCTAGTAAAATTAGTGGTGGGTAGAAGTTTCACAGGAACATTGGACCTGATTTATAAAGGCAATGGTTAGTGCCTACCTTGGGCCTACCCAGTATCCATGTCTGTGAGCATATAAACTACAGCATGGTGACCACTGCCTTGACATGGGGTAAGTGGAAGAGGTACTATCAAATAATCCAGAATTCTGGTGGCTTTAATTGAAAATGAAATGTCAGAAAGTTAATTACTCCTAGTTGGACATTAACTTTTTTATCTTCTAAATGAAGAAGGTTTGGTATAAAGTCTGCAACAATTTATGATTTGATGATTCTAAATATTTAATTAAAAAAACAAAATTAAATACTATTAAAATTACTGATGGAAACATTTGCTTCTAGCAAGTTGCTATTGTATATAAAATGGCAAGATAATGACGAAGAATCATCAGGACTCTCAGCTATTGCTTTGATCTCATCTTTTAGAGAACCATCTAGCATCTTGACCATTGTTTGGTTTTGGACATCAGGTCACAGTTTACATGCTTGCTTAGCTCATGAACCATGATCACTGCAGTGACATCTGTGGATTTTCTTTACAGTCTCCCATTTAAAGAGAGCATCAATGTATCTGTATGCAGTGATCTTGGTTGTATTTCCATCTGCCTTGTGTTCACTTTGAATTCCTTATTCTTGAGGTGCTAGAAAATCTATTTACCTCATGTCATCTGAAAACATAGTGCTCTTATTCATGATTACACCATTGCAATAACACATAAAGTCAAATACCCATCACTTCCACAGAACCAACAAACAACCAGGGAATAAAACATAATAATAATTTAAAAATACTTCTACACTAACCCCCAATGTGAAACATGCAGTGATAGATTTTTTTTTTTTTTTTTTTTGGTTTTTTCGAGACAGGGTTTCTCTGTGTAGCTTTGTGCTTTTCCTGGGACTCACTTGGTAGTCCAGGCTGGCCTCGAACTCACAGAGATCCGCCTGGCTCTGCCTCCCGAGTGCTGGGACTAAAGGCGTGCGCCACCACCGCCCGGCTGCAGTGATAGATTTAATAAAGAATGGAGGAGATATTTTACTGAGGGACATAAAAGATTGCTTGAGCAAATGAAGCAGAGAGCCATATTTTTGCATTAGAAAGCTTAATATTCTTAAATATGCCAGTCTAAACTTATAGGTTTAATGCAATTAAAATCAAGTTTCAATTAGAATCTTTTTACCTCCATAAGTTTAAAATTCTTTACAACAATACTAAGGAATAATCAATAAAGACAAAAGTGTTGAATCCATATAATACTGATTGGTCAATAGTTAGACAAAATGTAAGGGGTCTTATGTTGCATTGTCTAGACCTAGAACTTGTGATAAATATTCATATGCAGACTGTATGTCAAGCGTATTCCTAGGCGAGAACCATAAAGGAGAGATATGCAGAAGAAGAGAAAGAAAAGAAAGTAAGCAGAGATGTAGTTTCAGTTGTAGACCATTGGTGGGACAATGCCACACTCAATGGGGTAAAAAGCAGTTGATGGAAGAAAAATATATTGCCTTGTTCTTGTTCTTGACAAGGTCTTGCTATGTAGCCCATCTAGCCTGAAACTGCTTGTGTAGCCCAGTTGACCTGGAACTTGCTCTGTAGACAAGGGTGTAGATGTAACCAACTGTCTTATTAAATAAAGAAACACAGAACCAATGTAAAAGAGAATGCTGAGAGGTCAGAGCTCAGAGCTAAAACCTTAACCTTCCTGCGGTGCTCTTGGCTCTCTGAAAGAGACCTATTTCCTGTGTGTATGTCTTTACATAGTCTTTCTGTTCTGCCTTCTCATTGGTTGTAAACCCAAACACATGACTGCCTCATCACTGCCTGTAAGTACAGCCCTCCAGGTCTTAAAGGCATATGTCTCCAATGCTGGCTGTATCCCTGAACACACAGAGATCTATGGGATTAAAGGCGTGTGCTACCACCGCCATGCTCTTTCTATGGCTCTAATAGCTCTGACCTCTGGGCAACTTTATTTATTAACATACAATTAAAATCACATTTCAGTACAAATAAAATACCACCATACAAGGCTGACCTTTAACTCAAAGAGATCCAACTATCTGTGCCTTCTGAATGCTGGGATTAAACATGTATGTCACTGTCTACATCTCATTCTCACAGTCTTCCAAAGGATTGCAGTACACAAACAGAAAGATGGTTTGTCACACTTGGACAAAGAGGACCCAATTCTCAGATGCCTCCTGTAGGGCAGCTCTAGTCACTGCAAAGTGGATTCTGCTCACAACTCATCAGCAGTTACTTTCATAGAATCTGAGGGACAGTTGCTGTTGAAGGAAGTGACTTAATATTTATATATATGAAATGTCATAATTTGTATAGGATTATTCCACAGAATTCAACAAACTATTGAATAGTTTTCAGAGTAATGATTCAAAATCAACATACAGGCATAAGGCTTTCCTTATGTTGGTGAGAAACAGCTAGAAAATCAAACAAAAGATAAGGCATGATTTTCATTTTATATCAAATATTCTAAAGTATTTAAAACTAAATTGAAAATGTTACAAACACAACTTGGGACAGGAGTTTAATCCTTACTAAATGCACAAATACGTATAGAAAAAAATATTCCCGAGTCTCATGATTTAAAAATCAACCAGAATACTATAGTGGTCGGAAGAAAGTAATTAACCAATAAAGTGTCAATTATAAGGTAGCTGTGGTTGGTGATAGCACCTGTAGTCCTATCAACCAGCAAGGCTCATGAAAGATACTAACTTGAGTGCCCAGGAGTATCAAAGCCACCTAAACAAAGTTCCAAGACCTATCTTTAAATAAATAAATGGATAAATAAAGAAAAGAAAAAAGATCAATTGTGGTCAATTGCTGAACTTTTGAAAATGCTAAAATTTTATGAGTGCCTAAGTCTCATCAATAAGAATTTACAATGAAGTACAGAGATCAACCAATATCACTGCTGTGGTTAGATGTCATGTGTGCATATGAAGTGCCCCCAAAGTGCTCTGGAGTTAAACATTTGGGCTAGCTGATGGTTCCAATCATTGAGAGGTATTGGACTATGAAGGTTGTAAACTAACCAATGGGTGAATCTATTTTACCCGAGGTAAGACCTGGTTTGAGGAGGAAAGTCAGTAATGACCATATTGCTGGGGTGCATCTGGACCCTGGTCCTTCTAACTCTTTGCTTCCTGCCACCATGGGATAAGTAGACTAGTTTTCCTGCTGTGAGGTCAGCTGCATCTCATAACCGTGCTTCCCCTCTCTGCCATAATGCTCTTTACTACAATCCTAGGTTAGCTCAGAATGAACATGAGGAATGTGCAGAATATACTTATATACATTGTGTGTTTCGCACCCCTGCCCCACCCCATGTCTTAATGAAGTTTTAAGGTTCTGGCTAGAGGCCAGTCATCCCTTCTTGAGTGGCTGGCTGCTTATATACATGCTTCAGTTATGTCCTTCTAGTTTCTTAGAAGCTAGGTACAATTCTCATCCCCAATCACTGAGAACAAAATGTTCATGAACTTGGGCAATCCCTGTGTCCCACCTCAATACAGTTATTCACATTGGCCAGTCCATACGACCAGCCCATGAGACCTTGGCAAAAATTTAATCAAGGAAACTGTAGTCATATCTTGGTAGCTGTATCTCCTAACACAGAATGCTCTTCTGAGTTTCTATATCCTTGAATCTTCAAGTTAGCTCTTTGTGATGTATCAGAAACCAAGTCATTGTCCCTGCTGCCATATATGGGCACCCATGGAGGGTCTGCATCCTCTGCATTATAGCATCATTTGTATTGTAGTTTGTAACACCCCTCTGCCACAGATTTCTCCACACTTTTCTGTGGACTTGTCAAGAGAATCAGTTTGAGAAGACATATTTCAAAGGGGATATACTGTCCATCATGATTTGAAAGGGAAAAGTATCTTTAGTCCAGTTAGTATGCTACTCATACATAAACACTTATTTAAAAATCCCAATATCTGAAGGATCTCCAAGGCAGAAACTATTGGGCTCCTCCCAACTTCCAGGATGTTCTACTCCATTCTGGACAACACCTTCTTTTTGCTTTTCTTCTCAAAATAAATTCTGTTTAAATTGTCCATGTCTTTCAGCTGAATTATTTCCTTCAAATAAACAAGACCTAAATAGAAATTTTGCTTCATATCTAGGGGACAAGAAAATCTGAAAGACAAACCACTAACGAAAAAAGGCATTGCCTTTGTGTAACTTTGGAAATTCTTAGCTTATCCAGGCCAAAAAAAAAAATAGTAAAAAAAAAAATAGGAGTCTGACTGCCAGGAAAACATACTCTGAAAAAATCCAAGTGTCTAACTGGACATTTTACTGATTTCTCAGGAGGAACAGGTGTCCAGTTGCACAGAGTGTTTGCTATCTGAGCCATGACTGATGGGTTTCCATAATTATCTCAGGAAAAGACAGAGACAGAGTGGTACCATCACTATACAAAGTGTGAAGAGCTCTCAGGAGGATGCCAGGTAGCTTTGACCCAGGGATACAGAGGAGATGAGTGAAATCATGTAGTTGCTTTCCCAAAATTCTAAAGGCTGGAAACAGGCTGATAAAACCACTTAGCTACATTGGTATGCTACCTTTCATAAAGGTAAAAGGTGACTGTAGGGTGATGTGTCAGGCCTAGACCAGACAGACACTAAAGTCACCCAGGTCCTAAAACACAGAGGAGTTGATCTTGCTGGATGTCAAAATTGCTGGAGAGTAGTTATTCCTGTATTAGTTTCAAATTTTAAATAAATTATAAATTAAAATATCATGTGTCATAAATTAGACATTGCTGACTTATTTTCTAAGAATTTGTAGTTAATGTGAATACAAAATTAGACTGTAAGAGTGAGGTTCTGGTCCAGTGGGACTGTGGATTCATAAGAAGGAAGAGATGCATGAGTTGGACTACTGTGTTCCATCATCGTATGTCTTGTATAAACTTGGGGATCTGAGGAGTATTTATACCTGAGAAAGGGATCTTGCCAGTCAGGTCCCCAACCTTGAATTTCTAAGCCTTCATTGAGCTGACTAAACCTTTATTCAGTATGAGTACTCAGCCTGTGACATGCAATTATACGCTGAAGCAACAAGCACTAGTGCTGTGGTAGGTTGGACAGGGACTGACCATGAGTGAACCCCTGCCCAGAGCCAGCTGGAAGTGGAGGACCCAATTATAAAAGTTCAGGAGACTGAATTATCCCAATAACATGGAAAAGGCATTGCCATATGAGAGTATAGACCAGCCTCCAACTCAATTGCATTCTGGACACACCCCAGGGAATCCTGGTTCATGTATTTTGGTGTGTGATTCACAAACACTGAGAGATCACACACACATTCTTTTATATCATGACCATGGGTAATTATTTGTACAGCAGGAAAACAATTCATATTCTTCCCTAGAAAGTGGATTACCTAGCATGAATTCGGCCAGGGTTCTACTCACCCTTCTGCAATTTTAGACAGGTGAAGATGGACAGGTACCAGGCAATGTCCAACTCTTCAAATGTTTTCTTTTCCTTTCCAGTTTCTCTCTGGTAAAGCCAGAGAGCCTGTGGAGGGAGTAAGATTGACCTCTGAGGTCTACACTGTTCTAAGATCTATGTGCTCTGCATCCACCCCTCATGTTATTCTCAGAAATGGTGAGGGAGTATATGCTGACTTCCTCACATCTCAGCCAAGAGAACAGGTTCAGACATCTGAAGCAGTGTGAGGGGCATGGGACTTTCCCAAAGCCTTGAGGACACCTTGTGCCTCCTCCCCATGGGACACTTACTTCAAGCCTTCAGACATCTTCTTATGGTTCGTTATCTTTGGAACAAGTAAATACATGTGGCTGTAAACTATCAATAAAATGTTATTTTCTACTTTTAATAAACAAGTGAAAAAATAATTTAATTTTAATCTTAGAATAAAACATGTAATTATTCAGGTGAAGAAGACCTGAGAGAGAGAGAGAAAAATATGTATAGTTATCTATTTTGCAGAGTGTGGATTATACTTTCAGTCATGTGCTAGTTGCTTTAAATGTGCTTCCAAGTAAGATCATAAAGTATAATATGAAGCTGCCTCCAGCAGGGTGCAGGTGATCTCACAGCCATGATTTGCCTCACAGATGCCTTGGGATGCTATTCTATTTAAATCATCTTATGTTGGACCCTATGAGCTTATGATTCCCCAGGGTTCATTTTATAAAGTGATATTGAAAAATTTAAAAATATCACCTAAAAATGATATCAGCTGATACTTCAGAGCATCTCCAAGCCATTAGAAACATCTGCAGCAAAGACAAATGTCACCAGCTGGAATGTGGAGAGGTGAAGTGTCCAAGAGATAGCCTGCCTGCTCCCTCAGATAGAGGGCTTCTATGGAACAATGCCCACACTGAGCCCAAGATTAACAAAAATTGTAAAATCTGGAATTTGACAAAGACGGGATGATTCCAATGAAACAGCTAAAGGAAATACATCAGTTGAATACAGGCCGTGCTGTGTCCGCCTTGATTAGACATTATCACTGAGCTTTGTGTTCCATGACTACAGGCTTCTAGAAGCTCACTTTTCTATCATTTCCTTAGTTGCTCTTTTGACTGACATTATTTGCGAACCAGGTAAGCCTGATATTTTAGTATATAATTAGAACAAATGCTGTTTTTATTATAGTATATTTTTCTAGATTTTGATTTTATTTATCTATCTTTGAGAATTTCATGTACATATACATTATATTGTGATCATATTCATCCTTTTAAGCTTCTTCCAGACCCCTCCATAAGTCCCCTCCTAACTTCATATTCTATGCTATTTTTGCTTTTTTTTTCCTTTATAACATACTGAGTCCAAATACAGCCACCCTATGTGTATGTGTGTACAGTCATTTGCTATTATACAGCCTTGGGAAGGAAACAATCCCAGAGAAAACTTAGTCTTCCCCCTGTCTGCCCTTAATCTCCAATAGCTCTCAGCTAGGAATGAATTCTCCTCAGATATGCACCCCCCCATCAAAGCTGGGATGTTTATTGGCTTGATCTTGTACAGATCTTGTGCAGGTACCCCCAGCTACCACAAGGTTTCTTTCAATTTCTCCTACAATCATCTACTGATTTCCACGTTTGAATATGAAGATTTTTAGTTTTGCACTGTGAAATAAACCAGCCTTGTTTAATAACTAAACCCCATTCTCTTGTCTTTGTTTTCAGATTCATACAGAACTTTTAGAGAACACAGAAAGTAATGTTTGCTTCTTTCCTTTAAAAAAAACATAAGATGTTAATTTCCTCAACAATGGTTTACTTGAGAAATAAAACTCATTAAGCTCTAAAGGACTCATAAAAATCATTTCTATCATCTCTTTCAACTTCTAACTAAATTTTGAGTGATGCAAATAAAATCAGAGAGAGTCTTTATTTCCAAGTATCTCAGTAGTTCATAGTTTGGAGTTTGCCTTCTTTTGTTCCATAAAAATCCAATAATCAGAGCTTTGCAGTTTTTTTCCTTTAGGAAATGTTGCCTTCTGTATTCTCAAAACTGAATGCTTCATTTAAGAGCTGTAAAATGTCTGAGCCAAGGAAAGTTTAACTTTGAGATATTTTAACATCTTCTTTAAAAATGTTAGTTACAAGAGAACAGAATTAGAAAATTTTAAAATCATTCTTCATGTTACTATTAGAGTTAAGAGTACATGGCCAGGGGACGGGGCTGGAGAGATGGTTCATCAGATGAAGTGCACATTGTTCCTGCAAAGGAACTGAGTTCTCTTCTCAAAATCCATTTAAAGAGGCTCAGAACTACCTGTAACTCCAGATCCAGGGGATCTGGCACCCTTTTCTGGCCACCAAAGATGTCCACACATATGACATACACACATATACATAAGTCAAAAGTACTTATCTTACATGTTTGCAAAACACCTTAGTTAGAAATGAGATAGCTAGAGTGAATGTGTCCTTATAAAAAGTGGGTAGCCAGATTACAAGGTAAGACACACCATGGGGGTAAGTCCCTCTATAGCAAGTAGGGCTGATGCAAGGAGAGGTGGGAATGGACTTCCTCTCTTGACTACCTCTGCTCTATCCTCTGATCCTCACACACTCATGCAAATAACCTGAGCCAGGACTCAGCATGTGCCCTCACCCCTTGTATAGTGTGAACACCCTTCCTAGAAAGAAGCTAATGCTAAGTGATACAAACCCAAATGATCTCAGAAGATAATTTCACGGGTTCAGTGATGCAGATATAAAAACTGGGATGAATTAACAAGCTCTCGAGTTATAAATGCCCAAAATAACAAAAAAAAATGCATCCGTTGTCTTGATGTTAATTCATTCATACCACATATTTTGTTTTTTTTTTTTAATTATAAAAGCTGATTTGAGAAAGTTTGTAGAAGAAAAAACTTTATCATGAAGCGGTGTTGGATTTTGTCAAATGCCTCTTCAGCATCTAGTGAGATGATCACGTGTTTTTTCTTTCAGTTTGTTTATATGGTGTATTACATTGACAGACTTTCATATGTTGAACCACCCTTGCATCCCTGGGATGAAGCCTACTTGATCATAGTGGATAATTGTTTTGATGTGTTCTTGGAGTCTGTTTGCCAGTATTTTATTGAATATTTTTGCATCAATGTTCATGAGGGAGATCAGTCTGTATTCTCTTTCTTTGTTGCATCTTTATTTGGTTTAGGAATCAGGGTAATTGTAGCCTCATAGAAGGAGTTTGGTAATGTTCCTTCTGTTTCTATTGTGTGGAACAATTTAAAGAGTTTTGGTATTAACTCTTCTTTAAAGATCTGGTAGAATTCTGCGCTGAAACCATCTGGTCCTGGGCTTTTTTTGGTTGGGAGACTTTTAATGACTGATTCTATTTCCTTAGGGGTAATAACCTAGGGGATTATTTAAATAGTCTATCTGGTTTTGATTTAACTTAGGTATGTGGTACCTATCCAGAAAATTATCCATTTCTTTTAGATTTTCCAGTTTCATGGAGTAGAGGTTTTTGAAGTATGACCTGATGATTCTTTGTACTCACTCATAGGTGGATACTAGATGTAAAGCAAAAGATGACTAGACTGCTACTCACAACTCCAAGGAGGCTACCTAGTAAAGAGGACCCTAGGAAAGACACAGGGTTTGCCCATTGACAGAGAAATGGATGAGATCTACCTGAACAAACTGGATGTGGGGAGCTGTATTATCATCTAATACTTGGGGGTCTCAGCCAAGTTCCTGCTGGTTAAAGGCAGATGAGTTTCGTGTAGTTAAATTCTGGATGTGTCTATTTTCTTGAAGGTTCTGAGCTTCCAACAATTGAAACTTGTTCATCTTTTTATCTTCAAAAATATCATGGAAGACCTTCTCCTGCTTGAGTGCTTTTGAAAAGCATGGCCAGTGCCTGTTAAGTGAGAAATCTCTTTGATAGGGCCAATTGTACCCAAAAAGTAATGTAGTGAGATGAGTAACACTCCACCAGGGTGGAGTGTCATTCCACACACAGAAGTCAGAGCTTTCTATAAGGGGATGGGTTGAGGTGCTCATCTTAGTGTTCCAACTACTTCAAAGAACAAACTTATAGTTATTATTAGGTAGTCTGAGGCTAAACCTCAGTCTGCATGGATGCTGGTAGAGCACCTGAAGCACTGAGGTAGCTCCTCAGCTCCAAAACACAGAATTAACACTTTAAGATGGCAGAAATGGAACTGTACAATGGAGTCCTCCATAAATCTGCAAGTCATAGGAATGTTCTCTTTGGCATCTGGTATAAAATGATACATTAAAAATGATCAGAATAGCATACAGGCTACTTAGCTTTGTTTAATATGTGGAGGAAATGAGAGTTTAGAGACACTTCTTTGTATATATTTCCATGCAGAAATGCTGAGAGAACAGCTAAGAGAGCAGTTAACTGTAAGGCTTTGTGGAGGAAGGATGTGTGGGCAATGGGTAGAGGGAGATGGGAGAATTAAGGGCTGTGGATGTGCAATGTGTTTACTATTCTGTTTTTTGAACAGTTCACATGGATCATCTGTTAAAACTGAAATGTAAGAAATGTTAAGAGAGGTTAGTATTTATATAATTCTGAATATGCATATTTCTTACTGGTGGGCAGTAAAACAATTGTTCAGAGTTTCATTTTTTGTTCTAAAGGGGAAGGCAGTGTGGAAATGGCCAAAAGTCAAATCCAAAATTGACTTCAAGTCAAGCAGGAGAGGTGTCCTAACAGATAGATGAGCTAAGCATCTTGTGGGTTTAAAGAGGAAAGTGATTCCACCCAGTGCCTGCAGAACCTCATTCTTTACTGGGTGTTTCCTCCTGCCTGGCCAGGCTGCCTGCCAGAAAGGGCAGTGTGGATCGTTGTCTATTGATCCGTGTAATTCAAACTTTCTCATTTAAAGAACTCGGAGGAGCTTACATCCTTCAAATTTCATGAGACATCGTGGGATTATTGATTTCCACATATTGATTAGCAGACAATATATCGTTTACATGATTTTTAAAAATAACTTCTTGTAAGCCATTAGTCTGTGTAAAAGTTAGAAAACTGAATGAGCTTTCATCTGTTTTGTCATGACCACTACACAGCAGGGCTGTTGTCAATGCACTGGTATGCTTATGAGATGACTGGACTACCCACACCTCTGCTTCCCCCAGTTTTTTTTTTTTTTTTTTTTTTTTGGCTTTCCTTATAATAACAAGGATTCCTTCTTGAAAGTCTATGTACTCATCCCTGTGCTGAGAAACAGCAAAATAGGTTCATGGAATTTGCTTGTAGCTTACTTGCAAGGCTCATTAAAAGCAATATTCAAGTGTCTGTTCCCAACTGAGGGTTTTGTTTTTGTTTGTTTGTTTTTTCTGTTTGTTTTTTCGAGAAAGGGTTTCTCTGTGTAACTTTGGAGCCTTTCCTGGAACTCACTCTGTAGCCCAGACTGGCCTCAAACTCACAGAGATCCATCTGCCTCTGCCTCCCAAGTGCTGGGATTAAAGGTGTGTGCCACAACTGCCCGGTGCTACATTTCTTTTTCTATAGGTGCCTTTGAAAGCAACATGTCTGTCTCCTACATCATGATCCATACTCTACCAGCATGACTGGGATTTTACTCTGTTTTGAAACTCACTAAATACAAATGAAATACTGCTTGATTTTTTTTTTGTCTGCTTTGTTTTGAAACAAGGTCTTGATTTCTAGCCAAGCCTTGCTTTGAATTCTTGGCAATTCTCCTGCATCAGCAGCCCAGTTGCTGAGACTATACCTGGCTAAGTGTTCATTTTGATTAGTTTCCATGTATGGCATTTTGATTGAATAAATAGCTAATTGAATGTGGAATAGGTTTTATTCATGGTCCCAAATAAGCTCAATTAACAGCCTCCTACCCTTAAATGATCAAAACACATAGAGCGTACCAGATCTCATTTGATCTTGGAAGCTAAACAGTATCTGGCCTGGTCAGTATTAGGGTGGTAGAAGTATCCCATATTTATTGAAAAAAAAAACTGCTCAAAATGTCTCTCTGTTCTGTCTAAACACCTGGACACTGCCTAGAAAATACCCCAAAAGGAAGATTTAAGTGTCCTGTCCTGGGCTAGGATACAGTAAAATAAATATTGACTTTTTTTCCTCAGGCCCTGGCATACAGTCTCTAAAACATTTACAATTTACTGCCTCATAGTGACTTATTTTGGTGGAGGGTGGTGCTCAAGTAACTTTATGAGGGTTCAAATCTGGTGAATCAATCATGAAACTGAAGAGGTTCAGTGTTAATTCTGCCCTCTCTGAGGGTGAGAGAAAGGTCAAGAGTGAATTAAACCACTCATGACTGCACTGGTATGCTTACATGATGTAACCTGCATTTGTTACTAGCAGTAAGGTGTGAGAGCTTCCAGGGTTGGTACAACAGCAGAAGTGTGTCTCGATAAGCAAAGATCTCTACTCCATTCTTTTCCCTTCCTCCCACTTAACTGTTTCTGAGTTGTATCTTTATAATAAACTGACAATCATAAATAAAGTGCTTTACAGAGTTCTCATAGTTGTTCTGGTGAATCATCCAAACATGAATGAGGAACTGGGTGAACCTCCTAATTTGAATTTGCAATTGTAGAACTTTGGACAGCCCAGGTTTGACAAGGAAACAATATTGTGGGAGTGAAGTCTTAATTTGTGATATCTCTGCTAATGCTGGGTAGTATCAAGGTTAGACTGGGATTCTGGTACACAGTTGGAATCAGAGAAATGTGGAATTGATGGATGCTAAACTCATATAGAGTTGGATGCCTGAGGAGCCATGATGTAGAAATAAGTCAAGTGGATTCTGTGGGAGCATCATCTTGCTGTCTGTGGAGACATGATGCTGGGTTATTGCTGCAAAAGGGAATGGACTGTCTGCAGAGAGTCCTCTAACTACCCCCTCCAGCTAGCTTCTACCTTCACTCTCAAACAGGGCAGCTGTACAGGAACAGCAGCAGGTGCATGTCCTGGGTAAGTTTCTGATGCCTTCTGTTCAGTTAACTTCAAGGCTTATCTACAATGCAAAGGCAAGATCAAAAATCCAAGTCTCCAGTCAGAAAAAAACCAGACAAACAAGCAAAAGCAGTATTTGAATTTCCTTTGTGCATATTTGGTTCATTAACTCTGTAAAGTCATGAAATATCTTCAATCAGAATATTCCTATAAACCAATGGCAGAGCAAGTAGAACCTGAGAAAATAGCCTCTGAGTTATGTAATGTTCTTAGGAATCCTCAGAACTAACCAGAGTTCATCAACCTAAAACATAGGAACATTGTTCTTACTTCATGAGATTATCTAGAGCAAGGTCTATAATAGCTTCTACCAAATAATAATAGCATTTTGCCAAAGCCCATGTCCATCATTCTTTCTTCATTTTACCAAATTTCAACATTTGGGAAAGTAGATGACTGAAAATTTTTCTTCTTCTGGCTTTTATGATACTAAATATTTTCACTAATAATTTTCTCAACTAATTGCTTTTTCTTCAGATTTCAGCCTTCAATGTCTTTGAAATTTTTTCTCATTGTTTTTGATCAGTTCTTTGAGAAATTTGTACAACGTGCTCTCAGAATATTTAGCAGCCTCCTTCAAATCTCCCCCAACTACTACAACTCTTCCCTACCTTTGTTTCTTTATTTCATTTAATCCGTCAAGTTCAATTTTTGCTGCCTATATACTTTTGGATGCATGGGTTTTTTTAGTTTACCTACAATAAAGAAGATTACACTCATAAAAAAGATTGACATTTCTCCCCCAGCACCTGTCAATTGCCAATAGTTCCTCAACTAGAGGTAGGACTTCATGATCACTCCCCTCTCCATGCTGGGATTTTTGTCTGTCTTACAGTTGTATGGATTTTGTGCTTGCTGTTGCAACTGTTGTGAGTTCATATGTATCGGATGCTTTAACCTGTGTAATGAGAATGCCCCCATCAGGCTCAGAGATCTGAATACATGGTCACCAGAGAGTGGCACTATCTGAAAGGATCAGGAAGTTTGGCCTTATTGGAAGAATTATGTCACTGGGGGCAGTCTTTGAGGTCTCAGAAGCCCCAGCCAGGCCAAGTGTCTCTTTCTTCCTGCTGCCTGCAGATCCAGATGTGGAACACTCAAGCTACGTCTCCAGCACCATGTCTGCCTGCATGCCACCATGCTCCATGCTATGATGACAATGAACTAAGCCTCTGAAATTGTAAGCAAGCACCAATTAATTGCTTTTGTTTATAAGAAAGTTGATGTGGCCATGGTGTCTCTTCACAGCAACAGAACACTGACTGAAATATAGTATATCCATGTAAATTTGAAAGCACCTGCTGTTGTAGCTGGAGAGTTTTTCTCCAGCTCCCGCCAAGCCCTACCAGTCCCGGAGCCCACTTATAAAATAAACACACCGACTCTTATATTACTTAAACTGCTCGGTCATTAGCTCAGGCCTACCATTGTCTAGCTCTTATTCTAATACTAAGCACAATTTTGTTAATCTATATGTCACCACGTGTTCGTGGCTTTACCTGTTGCTTCTACATGATGCTCCCTGGATGGCAGCTGGTGTCTCCCTTCCTGCCTTCCTGTCCTCTCCTTTCTCCTTGATGTAGCAGGAATCTTAGAAGGTCTTATTAATAAAATCAAATCTGAGGCCAGTTATTGAGGTGAATGCTGGAAGATAAGAGAAGCAGAATAAGCCACAGCTACCTCACCTTGCCAGTTCCTCAGCTGATCCTGTCTCCTCAGGCTGGAAGTCTCTGAGTCCTCATCCAAATGGGTCTCAGCTGAACTGTTGCTCAAAAGCCTGAAAGCTTAACCATTACTTCTACATGCTGTCCCTCATTTGTTAAGGAATTTTCAGTCACATTCAACTCTTGCAATGTAACCCAAATTCTTAGTTTATGAATCTTGCATGATCAAATACTGTTTCTGATCTTATGGTCTCATTTCTTTCTCTTCAAATTCCTTAGGACCTCTATTTTCTCTGTGGATAATTGTTTTCCTATATTTCAATTGGTATCAGCCCTAATACTCAGTCTTGGCTTATGTGTTCTCCAGAAAAAATAATGGATTCAAGTACTCTAGGCCTTATCATCTCTGACTTCCACTCCAGCCTTTTATGTTTACTTGTTTTCTGTGTCCCAGTGGAGGTAACTAAGTACAAGCTTCATGAGGAGAAGAGCCATATTTGTTGCCCTTTGCTGTCTTAAGAATTCATGGCACAGGTTTTAAAAATTAGTAGTGTTTAATTCCCAAATGAACAAATTATTGCCAAATGAAGTGCTATTATTCATGTAGTTTGCAGAAAAAAATGAGGATATTTGAAATACATAGAAAGTTAGTTTGAAATAATTAAAATTATACCTTTAAAATAGTTTTAATTACTTTCAGGTAACCCAATCTAGGTTCACAAGGAATTACATGATAACCCATTTAGGAACCAGCTTTATGTTGCTGAAGTTAATGAATTACAATTAAACCATTGATTACTTTTATGTAGAAAAATGATTCTAAGAACTGAAATCATTCTTTTAAATCAGATAAATATTTCCCTTGCAATCCCTTTCATATTCTTCTTTGGCTTTGAAAGGTTGACTTTTCAATATTTGATATTCACAAGGTAAATTCCATCCTATGTGTGACTAGATAATTATACACACTTAATTAGCAGAGTCTGAGACGACACTGCAGTTCACACAGCAGAACTGAAAGGGTAGAATACTTGCTGTATAAGATGATTATCCTAGTTTTGGTTCATTTTCCAACATTTCTCTATTAAAAATTTAAATGTATTAATGAAAATGATAAAATTAGATTTAGGTAAGGTTAGTATCAGTTGATCTTAAATGCTGCAAGTCTGACCTTCTAAAGTATAGAGGGTGTGGTGCTATTTGTAGTCTAAGAAAAAAAACTTGCCTGAAGATCAGAAGACAGAACCAGCCACAGAGTTAAACATGGAGGTCAGGCACTGGTGGCACACACCTTTACTCTTAGCACCCATGACAGAGCTCTGTGAGTTCACGGCCACACTGGGCTACTTGAGATTGATACAGTCTAGGAGAGAAACAGAGCCAGGCAGTGGTGGCACACACCTTTAACCACAATATTTTGGAAGCACACACACCATTAATCCCAGCACTAGGAAGGTTAAGACAGGAAGTAATATGGCTGGGTGGAGAAAGGCATATAAGGCAGAAGACAGGAACTCATGCCCTTTCCACTGAAAACTCAGAAGCATTCAGTCAGAGGATTCATGGAGTTGTCTAGGTAATAAGTGGCTGTGGCTTGTTCCTTTTTCTCTTTGATCTTTCAGTATTTACCCCAATATCTAGGTCTGGGTTTTATTAAGACCATTTAGGATTCATGCAACAGTAGAGTTTGCTTTGGTACCAGCTCAACACACTTATAGTTCATAATCTATGCTTAGACTGGAATTCTCCTGTCTCTCATTGAAATCTCTCAGAGCATATTCCTTCTTGAACACTCCCCACAAATACGATTGGTTACTGGCTCACTGCCATGAGCTGTGTGGTGTATACACAGCAAAGAGTCACACTTCCTGAAAATAAAACACACACAGTTAAGTTGAGGCATGAGGATAGGTAAAGAGGCAATGGTTGCTACTATTGCTGCAGAGTTTGTGAGTGTGACAGGATCTCTTTCGGATCAGTTTGTTTTTAAGCAAGGGTCTTCTAAGGTATCAGATACTCATGGTCATCAAAGGACAACCTGAGACAGTGGGTCAAGTTCTTATGACATGTCAATGAAAATTAATGATGTGGACTCTTGTGGAGTTTGCAAAATAAAAACAAACTTTATTAAAAAGAATTTCAGATGAGATCGGGCGCGTTCATGCTTCCTCTCTGTCCATGTCCAATAAAACGAAACTAAGAAGTGAAAAAAAAAAGAATTTCAGAAAAGTGGGAAACTGAGGAAAAGTGACAGAATCTCCACAGATTTTTGCTTGTGATGTTTCATTGAGCAGCAAAGAATGTCAATTTCTAGTGTCCTTAAGAGGGTTCTTTTGTGATGGCATCTCTTAGAATGTTTACAATATGGCAGGGTAAGATTGAGAAGAATGGAGTTCCCTCCTGCACTGTGAAGTTTAGAGGTATATGATTTTGGTGGCTTTTGTTGAGTAACATCTAATCCTTAATACAAGAAAATGAATACTTTTCTTTTGTGGTTGTTTATAGTTCAAAAATAGCTCATCCTATGTCTTTGGGGAAGGTAGTATGTTTCCTTCACTAGAGGAGTCTTCAAGGTCCATAGCTTATAAGAAGCCTATATTTTTCATTGAACTAGAAAGTGTGTTCTGTGGGATAGATGTCAGCTTGCTCTTGTCCTGGTGGAGTATCTTTGTATGGCAAGCCCAACCTTGCATGCCTCGATCTCAGCACAACTTGTGTAGAACTGAAGACTCCTTTGTATAGAGCATCCCGGACTCTGAGGATTGACCTTCTGAAGTCAGGGTGATAAGACATCTACTTCCTTCCTCCAGATAGTCAAGTGTGCAGGCTCTCTTATTTTCTCTATCTATCTACTGGATGGATTCCCTCACCAAATCTCCTGAAAAGATACACTTGTATGTCTGGCTCAGAGTATAGGGATTAAGCATTTATAAGAAGAGACTTACTAACTGGAGGTGCTCATCAAACAGGATTACAGAAGAAAAGACAAATGTGAACTAAATAGCAGCTACACGTATTTCTCTCACTAGGAGAGAGAATCAAATCACTGAGTCCTATGTCGCCTGCTGAATGAGTTTATATTCAACCAAGGCCAGATTTGTCTTTGCTTAGAGGGCTTACCCGTTCTTCTGTCCACTCACAAATCCCATGGATTACACAAGGCAGAAGACATTTGATTTCACATAGACTTGAAGAATCAGACATCTTCCTCATTTGAGTCCTTGATGGAGTTCCATGCAAACATGTGAAATATTGAGAATATTTTTACTCAGAAATGATAAGAACCTAAAGTGATAGATAGACAGATTCTTGCTTGTGATTAAATTATTTTGCCTCCAGTACTGAGAGTGTAAACAAATGTCCTTCAGTTGAAGTGTCTTTCTTCTGCAAGTCTTTCTGCTGTATATGTTTTTTGATTGACAGTGGCTACCCATTCACTGGGATTTGTTCATGAGTAGAATATATGAACAGACAGGTTCATCCCCAAATTATCAGGGGATGAAAAGTCCTGCAGCATGCTGAGTAACTATAGCTAGTAGGACTAGGTATCTTGGCTAATAAAGGGGATCTGGTTGGCCTTGGACTAAATGTGGAAAGTGTTTCCGTCAGATGAGGCAGGCCTAGGAGCAAAGGGGAAGGTAACAGGACTTTGTTGATAAATTCAGGGTTGTTAAGAGAACTAAAGTAATGATTAAAAATAAAATTGTTACATTGTAAGTAATGATTAAAAATAAAATTGTTACATTGTAACTCATATTAACAGAAAATTGTTAATTTGAATTATACATGAAGAAAGTAAATAGTCTGTATATCAATTTCTCCAGTTTCTTTTTGTCTAACATGATTTAAATTAATGTTTTAATCTGGGACTAATAATATACTCCCGAATGTACTCTTTAGATGCTTTTGACACAAATAGATTTAAGTAAATATTTTCTTTTCTGCTGCATGCTCAAACACTTGAAGACATGGATAGTATCCCCTTTCCAATAACATTGTCTATGAATAATTTCCCATACAAGTTTGAACCAAGAGTGAATGGATCTATATCTCTTATGGAACATGTCAGCTATCAGATATGTGTTTTTTTTATTATTTTTCAAAATTACAAGCAAACGCTAGCTATAAAAGATAAAAGGTAAAAACAGCAGTCACTGAATGGCAGAGTCAAGTGTGAGTGAATGAAAGCAGTGACATTTTTGCCTTCCTGTTTCAGCCTTCATAGTGTGAATGAGGGCTTTCTCTGTGGTGCAGTTAGTTCAGATGTCCCCTGACTTTTTGTTTGCTGAGGTGCTATGTGGTGCTCTAAGCACAGAGGCTGTGACATGACTTAGACAAGTTTAATTCAGTCATTAGTTATACTGTTGTTGGCTGGGAGCACAGTGGGCCAACTTGTAATAAATAAGATGCCTTTACAAGCCTGTGTATTCAGTGGGCAAAGAAATGTTAGTACTTGTGACTCATCCAGGCCACAGCATTTCCCCCTCAGGTGCAGTGGTTCAGAACTGCTCAGTCTGAGCATACAGATTATAGAATACACATTCTTTAAAGTGTAAGAATCAGATTTCTAAAATTCAAATTTGCCTTCTCTGTGCTGTGATGGCATAACCCCTCACTGTGTTTCAAAGGCCTGCAGTAGACACTCTTGTTTATGTTGTGTTGTAGGATGAGGGAAAAGGATGAGAATGACAGATGAGTCTCTGATTTACAGAGGTCAGAGCTATCTCAATACTCTCAGAAAGAAGGCAGAAAAACAATGAAAGCAGAAATCAAAGTCTGAACTCAGGCCGAACTTGCAAAAGCCTGTTATTTCCCTGGCTTTGGAAAAGCACACACTCTTCCATCAGTCTCTGTACGGGTTTGAGATGCTTATTATTGCAGGTTAAGTGGCTGACATTTCAGCAACAACAGTGCTACAGAGTCTTTGATTAGAATTTACCCCTCCCTTCCCCCCCCGTGTGTGTGTGTGTGTGCGTGTGTGTGTGTGTGTGTGTGTGTGAATATACACATGTGAGTGGAGTCTGTTGAGCTTAGAGGCAGTTGTGAGCTGCCCATTGTAGGTGTTAGGATTCTAAATTAGATTCTTTCCAAGAACAGTACAGGCCTTGACTGCTGAATCGTCTCTCCAGCCCCCTTGCTTGGGCTCTTTAATGTGAGACTCATCAAACTTTAAGATTCACCTTGAAAATAATTCAAGTGTCAACCATTCCCTGAACAGTTTTTATGTGGACCACTGTTATTTAGTGTTACTCACCCTTCTTCACTATCCGACAGGCACAGACTGTAAGATGCTTCTTCTACAGACTTTGTAACTTATTTAAAATACGAATGAATAATTCATATTAGACCCCAAGAAGAAATTCAGCTCACTCAGTTTTCAGGTTTTTGTTTGTTTGTTTCTCTGTTTTTAATTCAAATAATCCCTTGAGACATAATCGGACTTCTACAGAATGAATACAGCAGTTAGGATCTCAGGCTCTCATGTAGGGAAGATCTGGTTATAACCTTGTAAACTACATAAATCTGGCAAGATTATTCAAGTCTCAGAATTGTTTGCTTATCTACAAAATGTGGGCTGTCAGGTTCTTTCACACTGAGATTAAATGAACATAAAACACTTTAATGACATAGTATTCCGTATGCAGCAGTGAGGCTGCAGACAGATTGTGACGCAGGATTACTCTAAATGCCTGGGTACAGGTGTTGGGGTTAGGATAAATTCTGTCATCTACAGAATGAAGTAGGACATGCTACAATTAGGATAGACATGACAGGACATAAATGTATCCTCCGGGTGCTGGGTGCCCCTGTAGCTGCTTCAGGAAGCACTAGTTTTCCTTAGTGACAGTGAAAGGACATCTCATTGGCATCAGCTTTCATAGGATTTTCAACATTGCTCAGCTTCTTCACCCTAGTGCAAGGAGCCGATACCAAAGAGACCGAAGCAGAGTGTTTTATAGCGTGATGGTGAGTTTAGGTTTCCTCATGTTTCAAGATTTTACCAAGAGGAGTTTTGGTATGTGTAAATTGCTCATTCATTTACATGCAAATCAGTTTACAGACACTTATTTTGTTTCAAATACTAGACAAAGGAAACTCATTGTGAATAAATTGACAGGTTCCTATGCTCAGGAACTTGTCTTCTCATTGGGCAGTGTTATAATAAACATACAAATGATAAAAGTGTAAAAGTGAGAGTGGAATGAGGGTGGTGATGCCAGAGAAAAGCTCACTCAAACTGATTTTGACCTGGAAACAAAAGATCATAAGACAACCATATGGACACCTGAATATCACTCGGGGTTAGGATTAGTGTGGTGAGTATGGCTAGTGTGGGTTAGTATGGTAGTGTGATGGAAAGTTTTAATTTTTGTTTTTTGTTTTTTCAAGACAGGGTTTCTCTGTGTAGCTTTGTGCCTTTCCTGGAATTCACTTGGCAGCCCAGGCTGGCCTCAAACTCACAGAGATTCACCTGGTTCTACCTCCTGAGTGCTGGGATTGAAGGCGTGTGCCACCACCGCCCGTCTAAGTTTTAATTTTTTTAAATTGACACAGTCTAGAATGACCTGTGAAGAAGATACCAGTGAGAGGTTATCTAGACCAGATGGACCCATGTACATATTTATTGGGGATTTTGTTATCATATTAATTGATGAATAAGAACCAGCTTTGCCGGGCGGTGGTGGCGCACGCCTTCAATCCCAGCACTCGGGAGGCAGAGGCAGGCGGATCTCTGTGAGTTCGAGGCCAGCCTGGTCTCCAAAGTGAGTTCCAGGAAAGGCACAAAGCTACACAGAGAAACCCTGTCTCAAAAAACCAAAAAAAAAAAAAAAAAAAAAAAAGAACCAGCTTCATCTGCAGCACCACACATTGGTTTGGGTCCTGGTCTTTAAAAAGGAGAGAGTGAGCAAAACATTGGTGAGCAGTAAGTATGTAAGTATTAATTCATTCTCTCTGTTCTGGACTGTGGATGTGATGTGTAGCTGCCTCAAGTTCTCTGCTTTGACTTTCTTGCAGTGGTTGGCTATAACTGGGATTATGAGCTAAAATACCTCCAAGATGCTTTTGTGTTTTAATACAAAAGATTAAAGGGAAAACAGAGAGTGAGTCTTACTTTAATCGTAACAGGAAGCTAATGAAGGAAAACACAAAGAAAACTTTAAGTCTGACTCTGCTTTGTAAGGAGTGGACAGTAAAGATAATATTGATGAGATAACACGGAATGAAAGAAAATCATAGGAAGTTATTAAACAAACCTAAGAGAGAGAAAGAGAGGAGAAAGAGGTATATAGAGTAGAGAGAGAGAGGGAGAAAGAGAGAGAGGAGATGATGATGGTGACTTTGCAAAAATGTTCAAAAATGATGGTTGTATAAGGCAATAATGATGTTCTCTGCACGCTATATTTTAAAGACAAAACTGACAAAAATTCTTGATGGATTGAGTCAATAATGGACAGAAACTATGGATTTAGTAAAGGATATGTTTCAATGGCCTCGTTTCTCATGACTCCCATGAGGTCATCCCAAAGTTCCTAGACTAAAGTTCCTAGTACATGTCAGAAAGAAAAAAAATGTCATTTATGGCATTATTTGCCTCAAATAGATCCTTTTACGAGATTACTGCATAGAGCATAAACTGTGACAATGAAAAGGATTCTGTTTGTCTCTAAGAATCTGGAACAGCCATGAAAATTCTGGTGTCATGTGGGATATCTCTCTTTGTGGGTGACTTGCTTGTTGGACCTGTGTGATTATAACAAACAGTTAACTTCTGAGCGGTCCTTGTCACAGGTCCCGTTTGTGAACTACTCTTCATACTGCATAATTATCACTCCAGAGCAAATGTTCTTTCTTCATCTTCAACAGTGGTATAGAACCTCACAGTGCTAATGGAATTTCAGGATTTTTATCTCCCACAGTGAAAAGACACATAGCAGTGCTTAAGAATATTTTTCTTCTAATGCTCCCAGGTGCTTGGTCATTACACCACTACATGTGTTCCTAAGTTCAAGATGAAAATATTTCCTCCAAAAGCTTTTGAGAATTGTCTTCTCAGATTTGCTCCTCTGTTCTCCTCTCCCCTTCTCCTCTTCCTTCCTTCTTTTCTTTTTTTAAGGTACTCTATCACTGTGGTAGATAGGTACCCTCTGTGTTTGCCAATGGCAGAATACACCGCTTGAATCGATGAATCAGACATTTGGACATTTCATTAAAATTTTCCCACTGAACAGCTACTACATCTCTGTAGCTAGTTTTCCTGCCTGGCCCATAGTCAGGACAAATCTTTGTCACCCGCCAGTCCCACAGCTGCTCAGACCCAACCAAGTAAACACAGAGACTTATATTGCTTACAAACTGTGTGGCCGTGGCAGGCTTCTTGCTAACTGTTCTTATATCAAATTAATCCATTTCTATAAATCTATACCTTGCCACGTGGCTGGTGGCGTACCGGCATCTTCACATGCTGCTTGTCCTGGCGGCGGCTGGCAGTGACTCCCTTTCCCTTCCTGTTCCCTCAATTCTCCTCTCTGTTAGTCCTGCCTATACTTCCTGCCTGGCCACTGGCCAATCAGTGTTTTATTTATTGACCAATCAAAACAATTTGACATATAGACCATCCCACAGCACATCTCCTTTTCACAGTGTTGCTTCTCGAATATATACATTCTTGTGTCTCTGGCTCTGAGACAAGCTACTGACCACAACCTTACCCCATAACTCATCAACTGAGTTTTATGTCCCTTGGAGTTGTGATATGCTATCAGGTCTGCTAGGGTAGGTTTGGTGGTGATGATGTGGAAAAAGTCATGTTAAACGTATTAGACATAAAATGTTCATTAGTTATTTCTTGGATCTTTTCCTCTGATAGCACTTTCTACATTTCCAGCCCTCAACAATGATATTACTTATTGTATGTAATTTCTTTATTATTCATTGACCTATAAGAAAGAATTCCAGTATAAAGGTTTGGGAAATGCTGGCTTACCTGAGTTTCTTTACAGAAGTTCTAGGAAAATTAACACACTTTCTCCAAGGATCTAAAGTTATGATCTCACAAAAATTACCATAAACCTCCTTTAAGAGGTATCTCACGGGGCATACAGTCTATTCCTCAATGTTCTATAATTACTGAGTTTCCAATGTCTTCTAGGAGAAGTAACATTGAGGGCACTCAAAAAGCAATTTCGAAGTCAATGAAAGGGCTTACCATCATCTGTGTATTAGCCCAGTGCATTCAAGATGAAAGGTCTACCCAGAGCTACTCTGCATTGCTTATTTTGATTTTTATAAGAAATTTGACAATAGGGCTTACCCCAAATGGAAAACACTGGCCTTGAGTTAGTACAGCTTTACAGGCAGTTGATAATTGACCAAGCTTGTAACTCCTAGTATGGATCTCTTTGATTTCAGTCTCCCTATGTCACATTGCAGGTAAATTGGCTCACTCTTTTTTTTTTTTTTTTTTTTTTTTTTTTTTTTTTTTTTTGGTTTTTCGAGACAGGGTTTCTCTGTGTAGCTTTGCGCCTTTCCTGGAGCTCACTTGGTAGCCCAGGCTGGCCTCGAACTCACAGAGATCCGCCTGGCTCTGCCTCCCGAGTGCTGGGATTAAAGGCGTGCGCCACCACCGCCCGGCTGGCTCACTCTTTATAAACTCTAAATAAATTTACTCTTAAAATGGTGGAGATTGTTCTTTCTTTAATATCTGTTGAGAATTGAAATGCAATATCATAGTAGTATTTCCTGAAATAAAGGCTAGGTAGTGGAAGAGTTTATAATTTTGTACTGGTTGTGTGCTCTATGCCCTGACTGATTCTAGTCACTGTTATACCTCAAAAGTTCTCATGCCTGAGGGCCAGCAGCTGCTAAGTGAAAGGTCAGAGCATACCTACTATAGCCATATGCACAGGTTCAAAACAGCTCATAATCTTACTGGATTGTCAGTAACATTTTTTGTAGAATAATGCTGTAGGCAAAGGGAACAAAATAATAAAGAATGATGTTATTATGGAACTGCTCTTCCAATGAGAGCTTGCTCTATGTGTCAGCATCTCAGCCTCTGATTCAGACAAGCTGTTGGGTCCTGTTTTGGTGGAGTGCTTTCTTTATCTTATGCTATCCTTGTGAAGTTCTCTCTATCTCCTTATTGTTGTTGTTTATATACTTACAATATCCAGTAAAAGACACTCATGTGTTCTCAAAAGAGCTGATTATTTTGAGTTACAAAATGAAGCATGTGTTGGTTTTTAAAATTGTCTGACAAAAATTAAGTTCTCTGTATGAGCATTTTTTCAGGTATTGGAAACCTAGAGAATATATATCAATGTTGCCCTACCTCATAATGCAAAAAAGGCATAAGCTTTTCCAGAGACTGCCTTTATTAAATCATTAACATAACAATGCCCTCAACAAAGATAAAGTGAGGAGAGAAACCTACTGATCAACTTATTCACCCAAGATGTTCAGAAGGATGATACAATAAGCACTCCATTTCCTTTTTTTTTTTGAGCCTAGATATGGCTGCCTCTTAGCAAAAAAAAATATTGCTTTCATATTTGTTTTATATCTCTCTCTCTCAGAAATTTAAGAGCCCTTTCTTGGAGTACTTAACCTGTTTTAATTCTATTTGATCATATGACTTTTGTTTACTTCCCACAGTTTTTTAATGGAGAAGAAGACCCTTGACCCATGGACTTCTGTGGAGATTTGCCACCCTGTAACAATGGCTCATTGCCATTATGGTCTCCAAACCATCACCTTCTTTTTGTTCTGGGTCAGTCAGTCAGCACTTCCTTTGATAACACTGGCTTTTTAAGTATTCTTTTAACAAGCTCTCTTTCTTGCCTTATATATGAGTTAAAATTTAAGCATATTTATATGAAAATAATTTTAGAAGAATTTCCAGCCAAATCTCTATTTTCAGAACATAAGGTACATTTCTTAACATTAAGCACAGTGTAGATTGGATCCTAACCGTCCCAAGGTTGCTGCGATATGGCACATTGCTTCTGGCATCACACACTTCCTATGTGTCTGAGTGTTTGGTCCTGAAGCTGAGGCTTCTATTTGGACCTGTAGACAGATCTTGCCTTCCTGACCCAGTCATATGATTTTATATTATCCTCAAAGCTGTGACTCATGGTTCCTGACCCTCTTCCTTTGGTCAGTCACACCAGCTTTGGTCAGCTTTGGTTGAATCCATGGAGGGACCTGTTCTGCACAGGTCGGCCCAAAAAAGAGTTCAGAGAATACTACAGTGTCAGTCACTACATACAATGGTTTGGGATTTAGAATATTGAATTCACATTTTCAGTTTCTTCAAATACATCAGAAAAGTACAGCATATAAGTAAACATGTACAAATTGGTGTGTGCAACACAGCAACTGAAGTTGAATCCACGAGAACAAGAAATTTGTATGAACAGAAATGCTGATGAGATTCAGGTACCATTATATGAACAGAATGGAACCAAGTATACCGTGACCAGTTGTCCATATGTCCATATCACTTCTGTAGCCAGAGCTTGGGGTGGGACATCTGCTCATGTTACGGTCCCTCTTGCTTAGCTATGCTGTGAAGCTATTCTGATGACCCAATCAGAGATGGCCATTGTGACTCTGGCCCCACTGTACTTGGAGTTCACGTCTACCTCATCACCTTTGACACATGACCAAGAACATGCCTTGATATGCTTATGCTATGGGACATATTCCTTAAAGTTGATTTGTAGATACTTCTATTTCAGGATATTAAAACAAAAGAAAATAACACATTTTTTAATTGGAGAGTGTTAGAATTAGAAAATGTTTTCATTTTAAATTAAATTCACAGTCTACAAATCGTTTTCTATTTAGTCATCAATTCAGTTCAGCAATATGGACGTTTTTTAAATTAATCTTTTCCAATTTTATTTTCTGCCTTAGAACAGTGCTACTTTTGGTCATATAAGTTTAGCATCTATATTAAATTTCTTAATTATCTTCACCTAATCTCTGAAGAAAGTTTAAGTCATAGTTGTGTGATGAGCATTTTTAGACAACCTTAGCATCAGGAGAATAATCATGAGAAGGTGACGCTGGAGCTTACAACTGAGATTAAAGTGATTGAAGTATCAGCTTGAAAGCATGGAAGAGGCTTTGAACTGACTTGACTCAGAGGAATAATTCATTTTCTAGCAAGTTTTAAGAAATGTGCTCCCTGTATATCAATTCATACAATTAAGAACATGACCCAAAGGTAAAAATGTAGGCCATGTGACCAGTGACATGTTTCATATAAAACTACTCTTACATTAAAAAAAGACTTTTTAAAGAACAAATACAATGTTCTTGTTTTTATAGATGCATAGGAAATGAGAAGTTATTTCACATGAATCTCCTACATCTGAAAAATTATTAGTAATATTGGTGATGAGATTGATAAACATCTAATGTAATCCTATGCTAGACTTACTCTAACCAGGAAATGTAGACTCAACTCAATGCTAAGAATTTGGTTGTCGGGAGAGACATTCTACTCATATTTCTTTTTGTCTTCTACAAAGGTAATTCATCCCCCTTAACAATGGTTACTTTGTCAGTCATAGTCTCAGAGTCAGAACTATGAGAAGGGGTCCAGCTGATTCTTGGTGAAAGTGACAGAATAATAATGCACAGTTGTTTATTACTTTAGCCACTGAAACATGAGGTTGCTTATTGTTGCACCAGACCTCATCCTGTGTGACTTCAATATCCTGTCTCCATTGTAGAATATGAATTCTATCCCAAAAGTCTGCACACTCCCCTAGAAAAATTTTCCCAGAAATTCTTTAATGGCTTTTAATAAGAGGCTATCAAGAATATTTTCCCCTCACGTCTTCAATATTCTTTCCACAAGTAAATTTTTTGTTGATCCTTAATTATTTCACTGGGAGGCAGAGCATGAAGCAAGCTTTTATGGAGTTCAGCAGAAGTTTCAACAAAGTAATATTTAATTTGGATGCCTTGGGTTTGAGCATTTTCTAGGAAGTAGAGAGATGCTATGCATTCTGAGACATGATCATTTGGAACATTTGATCAACAGAGTTTAGTGAAGAAAGATTGGACTCTAAAATTGATATATTTGAACAAAGTACTGGCATTTAGCTGGTCTGGTTAATGCTAATGTACATCATCTTTCCCAGGTATTTGGAGTTTCTTAATCATCTCACATGGTAGTAGGCAGAACCTCTTCTTTCTGCCTTCTCTGTGGCACACTAGACTCACACTTAAAATCTCTTTCTTTATAGCAGCCTTCACAGACATGTTGTCTCTGTTCATGCTCTCCCTCTCCAGCTCTTACCCTTCTGAACACTCAAAGCTCCTCTTCTTTGATCAGATCTCAGAAAGTTTACTTCATCACTTCCAGTTGCACAATGTCTCTGTCATTTAAACATTAAGGTTTACAATGCTATCTTTACACAGAGCTCCTTCAAAAATGTTCATGAAATTTAAGCAATGTTCAAACCAACAACTCTGCTACCCATTCCCATCCCATGCCCTAGTACCACTTGGCCATGTGAGCTGGTGGAAGCAGAGAACTCTGATTTCAATTTTCCAATAGTGTTTTGTATTTTTAATATACTCTTATCTGCATGGCTTTCTTTGGATGACCAGCACAGGCATTTCAGATGGAAGCAACAGACATTACTAATACTAGAAGAGACATGGAAAAAACAAGAATAGTAAACCACATGTTTTCACTCATGGCCAGTAGGATCATCAGAACTCACATGAGAAATATGCTGATGAGTGAAGTCCCAGGTTTTAACTTTTCTTCATCATATTGTGCTTTCCTACAACTCCTTATTATATCATTATAATTCCAGGCCAAGAATGACCTGGAATACATGTAGCTCACTACAGGGAGTGAACCGTGAGCCTCTAATCAGCACCTGTAGTGGGGAACTTCTCCAGACTCTTCTGCTTAGGCAGCATGATCCCATTTTCTAAGGTGCAGATTGAGTGTTACAGGCCATTGAATAGATACCTTCAGGTAAATGGTTTAACTTGATCCAATCATTCCCTTCAGTGAAGATAATTTATTCTTAGTTCACTTGAATCCTTGAAAGGAAATGATCGTTTTTTTTTTTTTTTCAGACTAAGTCATCTTGCCCAAATGGATGGAAAAAATTATTACAGAACATGGTAACCTTGGAACAATTGATGTGCCATTATCATATAAATGGCAACATAGCTAAGTAAATATCAAAGTCAAAAAGGAATGTTTTATTTTTAAAAAAAGAAATTGGTTCAAATAGACTTCTGTGGGACCAATCCCTGGATGGTTAAGAATAGCAGTTACAAGGCTGCATGACATTTTTCACAGCCTAATTCTTGAGTAGAGGGTAGGGATAGAAAATTGGTCATCTGCCTGGTGTCAAACAGCAAAGGATATCATCTGAAACTGAGAATCTGCAGATTGCTGAAGACTCATTTTCCGGGGGAGTTTTGGAAACATTCCTATTCTTCAGTCTCCATAGATAGATGGGTTATATCAACCATCTCTAAGCAAGCTAATGAGTACATATTGGGTCTGGGTGACTTGACCACAGCAAATTTTATACTTTCAAGAGTTCTAACTGACACAAACAAGAGTGTGATTCTAAATAAATGCTTCATTTGACTCTTAAGTATGTTGTAGTTTGGACAGTTCTTGATCAATGTATATACAGATCAATTACTATGACTAGTAAGGTCAATTAGTCTCTCATATGTGGAAAAATGGATGTCTAAGAGTATTCAAGTCTCATGTAATAGATTTCACTAGTTTCTGGATTTGTCTTTAATCAAAAGTGTTGCTCACAAAATTACATTTCATATGTATTGCCTTGATTGGCTTCAAAAACTTTTTAAGGGTGCTAGTAATATAGGATTGAACAACAGAACAGGCAGCAGTAGCAGAGTGGGACTTAAGCATAAGATTTACATTTCAGAATCATGTGTGTGGCCTGAGGACTAAGGGTCCCTGTATACAAGATGATTCTCTTGCCATGCCTCCCCAAACAGGAACATGGCCTCCCGTAAAGCCAAGAGGCAAATATGATTGTTTTTTTCTATGAATAGAGTAAAGCTTGAAGTATGTCACTTAGTTTAACTAGTTAAAGGGGAACATGCTAGACCTTGTCAATACCAAAGAGAAGTGCTACTCACTCCACAACTGACACAAGTCACAAGGCAGAATGGACACTTTGATGATTCCCAGGCATATTTTGTTTTAGCAGTTAAGTTTGAATTCCAGTCTCTGGTCACATAAAAAGAGCAATTGGTTTATGCCAAATAATAGGACTTAAAATTCCCAGACCCCAAGGCCAGTCCCTTTCAGAGGTTTAAATTGCTGGGTCCCCTCCATTCAGAAATATGTTTCACATCCATTAAATTCACATGGGTTTTTAATTGCACTTAGCACAGGAATATGAAATCTGTCATTCCCCATCTTTGCTTAGAATCTAATAATCAATTTCACTTGCATTCCTGACATCATTCCCCCCCACCTGAGGCATGGTGTAGTGCCCTCCACAGCTCAGCCATATTTACAGAAACACCTTCTGCCCCTACCTTCTCACTCAACCTGAAATTTACCTCCCATCTCAGGAAGTTGCTTTCTGAAGTGGTGCCAATGGTATCAGTTTTCTTTTCCATTGTGTTTGTTTCAGTTGGACTGGAGTACAGCAGACTAGAACCATAACCCTTCATCTTCTAGGTGGTTCTAGATGCTGTCAAGTTGAGAGTTAACAGTAATCACACATTGATGACAACCCAGTTCTCTAATATATGTATATTTGGTGAGGAATCTTATTCGTCTTAAAACTTTAACATTGCCATTTTGCCAGAGAACACAGCCTAACAGCACTGCTATTAGAATTGTAAACATCAAAGTAGGCAATCCAGATATAAAAAATCAAAATGTGGTCAACATGTTTCATATACTTGAATTAAAGTACCTATATAAAATCTATATCTGTGTATAATAACACACACCACTAAAAATTTTAAATGACTAAAAATTTGTTTAATTATAAAAATTTTTAAACAGGCTTAAAGGCCCCATAACTGGAATAGGTGTGACTGTAAGATGCTCAGGGGCTGGTGCAGTGTGGGAGCCCGTTCTGGGGTTCCTCGTGGCTTTACCCAGCAGGTCCGAATAGAGGATGATCAGGACCACGGGCCTGAGTGCAGGTGTCTGAGATGGCCTGCACTTGGCTGTGCTGGGGGAGGAGGTCTTTTGCTCCACCCCTTGGCGTCTCTATAAAAACCCTGGACCAGAGACAGTCCGGGCCCGTTGGAATAGGTTCCAGGCCCTCTCGAGGCTATCCTTTATTTTCTATCTGTTTATCTCCACAAGATTCTCTGCTATAAATCCTTCTATCTAATATTTCCTGCTGCTCGCACTCAAGAAAACTCTGGGAAGCTGTGGGGGTTGTGGGTAAACGCCCCGCAGAGTGCAGGGACTTTTTCTTCACAACACTAGGTCTAAGTTTATTTTGAGAAACTTTGGTATGGAATATAAGGTCAGTGTGTGAGCACATGTTCTGTGGTTACCTGGTAAAACAATAATATCAATAGACATGCTGATGTAGAAGGTGGTACATCTAATGAAGTCCTATCCCAGACAAAGAACTACAGGTAACTAATAACTAGTGAGAGAGGGAGACTTAGCCTCTCCAAGGATGAGCCACCTAATTGGTTATTAATACAAATTAGTTAGCTCTGAAATCATATACATATAACTAACAAAAACAGACTCAGCAGATTGTATTTATATATTTGTGAATCTATGTATTTATGTATCTATTATCTATCTATCTATCTATCTATCTATCTATCTATCTATCTATCTACCTATCCATCTAACTATAATAATAAAAGAAAATAGGCCATCAACTTGAAGGGAGACATGGGGACATGAGATAGGTTGGCTGGAGGGAACATAGGAGAGGTTGAGGGGAAGAAATGGAAGGGGCAAGTGATATAATTATATTTTCATTAAAGTATTTTTAAAATATAAAATCAAAGTATGTATAAGTTTATGCTTCAGTTGATTGTTACTATAATAAATTTTATTTTATTTTTTATGATGCTTTTCTCTTTTTAAATTTTATTTTATTTTACAATTTAATTCAGTTCTACATATCAGCCACGGATTCCCTTGTTGTCCCCCCTGCACACCCTCCCATTCCCACCACCTCTAGGGCAAAGCCTCCCCCAAGGACTGAGATCAACCTGGTAGACTCAGTCCAGGCAGGTCCAGTCCCCTCCTCCCAAGCCAAGCCAAATGTCCCTGCATAAGCCCCAGGTTTCAAACAGCCAACTCATGCAATCAGCACAGGACCCAGTCCCATTGCCTGGATGCCTCCCAAACAGATCAAGCCAATCTACTGTCTCATCCATTCAGAGGACCTGATCCAGTTGGGGTCCCCTCAGCCATTGGTTCATAGTTCATGTGTTTCTATTCATTTGGCAATTTGTCCCTGCGCTTTTAATAAATTTTATTTTATTTATTTTATTTTATTTTATTTTTTTTTCTTTTATTTTACAATACCATTCAGGTCCACATAACAGCCACAGATTCCCTCCATTCTCCTCCCTCCTTCCCCCCTCCCCTCCCCCCCAGCCCATCCCCCACTCCCACCACCTCCAGATCAAGGCCACCCCCAAGGACCGAGACCGACCTGACAGACTCAGTCCAGGCAGGTCCAGGGAAAGAGAGCTTGGGGGAGCGGGAGATCCCAGCTGGATCAAGAACAGAGAGGGAGAACAAGGAATAGGAGACCATGGTAAATGAGGACCACATAATAAATTTTATTTTTAATTATTTTGTTCCAGTGCATGTATAAGTATGTTTGGGTATGGCAAGCCCAAGGTGTAGGAGACAACTTTTTTCAGTTGGAACCAAGAGTGGCAATTGAAGGCGAAGCTTCTAGGATTTACACAGTAATTTGTATTGTTGCACAGACTGGACCCAAATGGCAACCACAAAAATGGTAGCTCATAAAATAGAAGATGTATTCTTTCAGGGCTGTCCTAGTTACTGTAAACCACAAATGAAAAATAAATAATGATTAATGAAGTGTTTGTCCCTGGTGGGAGGAAGAGATGTAGCACACTTGTAGAAAAGATAACAAATGTGTCCCAAGATTGCCCAGAGGCTGAGTGATCTTATAAGGTCTAAGGAACTGTGAAGCAAATTGGTTGGATACAAAGTCCTTTAGCAAACCAGTGACGGCCAAGTGCCTCATGGTGATGAGTTATATTTAGGAACTATGGTTGTTTAACGATAATAGTGTAACTAGAATAGAATAATTTGTTACTGAAGTTATTATAATATATCCAGTAATATTTATTGATGATGTAATTGACAATAACATTATTATTGTAATATGCAAGTTAAATGTTCTCACTTTTGCTCTCATGGTCCCTAAGGAATCTATGTACTTTGCTCAAGAGAAAAATCCATATCTGTCCTCTGTTCTTAAAAGGTTGGGGAAGAATGGTTATCAATGTTCAAACAACAGCATGCCGGGGGTATCAATAATTAGAGATGTTTGGGCTCACTGTGTCCTTTTGTGTTTTCTTTCCTGAGGGGCTATAAAGACTTATGGAATCACTCCAGATAGGAAACCTAAAGACTTAAGAGACAGCTCCATTAAAAATTAGTTTGGTGAACCAATTAATACATTGGGTGGTTTGCTAGACCACAGTAGATTGGTTGGTTACCTACAGAAATGTGAGTGACTCAACCAGAACTATGTCACTGAAGCCTCCTTCTCCAGCTTGGATGAAAGCTCACAAAAGTTGCTTGATCCCTGCTCAGCCTTCCATTTCCTGTTTGTGCTATCACTGCAAAGAAATGCATGGTTGTGGGAGGTGGGAGTATTGGCTGGAATCTCAGTAGAGGTTTGGATGATTGACCCTCTTTCTAGGAAGAATTACTACCAGGTCCAGTCTCCAGTGGGTCTCTGCTTCTCTAATACAAGATGGTGACAGTCATGTCCAATTCCCAAGAAAATGACACCAACATCCTTCCTTTATTTATTTTTAGCATCCCCTTTCCTTTGTGTAGGGTAAACACATCATCCCAGATGCCACTGTGGTACTCTGTCACCTTTTCCCTTTCTAGACTTCAGGTTTCTCCTTTCTGTGCTCTCACAGGGGCCTGCCTGTCACCGGTTACTTTCCACTCTCTGATTGTATGTCCTTTGCTATCTCTCCCCAAACTATAGAGTGTTTGAAGCAGCATTTTGTTCATGCTCAAGTTCCTAAATAAATGTACAGTTTTCACCTATCTGTAAAGCAAATATTGTCTTCTTTTTACTGTGAGTCTGCCCTGGGCTAATACTTTCATGTATTATTTCATTACAATTGTTATTGGCAAGAATATTATTATTACCACACTCTTTTCAATGAAAAGAAAACTGAGCCTTGAAGGTGTTTGACTTCTTCAGTGTCACATACATAAAGGGTAAGGGATTCAGCACCAGGCTTCAAGCATTTCAGACATTTTTCAGCTCTTCATAGCACTTTGCTTTTTAAATGAATAATTCAATTCAGAATGTTTGAGAGAAATGACCATACCCTATAGGTCTGTGGGCCCAGGTATTTCTAAACCAAGATGACCACTTCCTCTGGTTTGATTACAGTTGTGCACTAAATAGGGAATTTGGAAGTTCCTTCGCATGGAAAAGTGTCATTTTATCAGCTGATATTCTCCATAACAAAGTTAGTGTAATGGGCAAGTCACCTACTTTGAAGTATTCACATAAAAATGTTTTCTTTCTTGGATTGAGGAAATCACATCTAAAGCAAGAAGGAACAGGAAATTATATCTGTAAGAATTTTAACTTCAGCTCCCAAACTCTACTTTCTTAGTGGATGAAAAAGAATGGAAGATGAAGCTTTGCCTCATGTTTTCAAGTCTATGTTTAATAAAATCAAATGGAATCCTGCCAAATGGGTGAGTGGGAGTCAGATGTATAATTAAACTTCCTTCTGGAATACATGCCACTCAGAGATCAAATGGGGAGCATCAAATTGGTCTTTCAAAATCTGATCTTGTGCCTCATGAAAAGCTAGCAATAATTGTTTACTTTTACCATGGACTTATATAGAAATATGTTTTTTAAAGTAAATCTTTAACTCATTAAATAAATCTGAGCACAAATTTAGAGAAAGCAAAAAAAAGAGAATAAATTATTTTAAAGCACACAGTGTATAAGCCATCACTGTCTCATGCAGAAGCAGGCCAGTTCTCTTAGATTTAATATGGTATATAAGACACCCCAGGTTTTCTTGCAAAGATCTCATCCAATAATGGTTTATAATAAGTGCATGGATATAGCTGGTGATGAATGACATTTTGTATGAAAACACTGGATATTTGAGTGTGCCCTTTTATGACATCTAAGGAAAGAGAGGGAGCATGATGAAATATACAGCCTGAAGGAGAAGAGCTGAAACCTGCCATCATCTTTAAATACCATCCTATACAGGCAGCTTGCCCTGTTAAGAAGAGGTAAATAACATTTCAACTATTGGAAAACAAAACAAAAACTCTGCACAAATACTCCTTTCCATTCTGAAGTCCCAAAGAGATACTATTTTAAATAAAATGACATTTATGTTGATTATTACAACTCATTAGATATCATTAAGTAGCTATTCTCAGGCTCAATGTACTAAAACTTCATTGTTTTAAATGTTGTGCATGTTTGTGGCATTTCCTATTTACTAAAAATGGAAACCGCTTTCATACATACAATGAAGAGTCTCTTCTTGATTCAAAGTGACGGATTGCTATTGATCTTTCTTAGTGCAGTTAATGAGCAAAATCAAATCCCCTGGGCACCCTCGGGAGCAAAGTCCACTCAATTGCTCAAAATTCCATGTGGATGTCGGGGTTTGTCTAGTTCTCTTTCTATGGCAAGTCACATGGACACTACTTTATTCTAAATCTGATTGTATTATTACTTTTTTTTTTACTGCTGTGACAAAGCAGCCAAGATCAGCTTAAGGAATAAAGGGTTCAAGGGTTCATTTATGCACAGTTTGAGGGCACAGCCCGTCATGACAGGGGACTTTGAGAGACAGGCATTGATACTCAGCTCCTGTTTTTCTTTTTATTCATCTAAGGATACAGTCCTTGGAATAGTACTGAATAGTGCTGTCCATATTTAGAGTCAATATCCCACTTCTCTCTCTGACATGTCTATAGGTTTATCTCCTCAGAGATTCTAGACCCTGTCAATATTAACCGCCTCACTGATCATGGTTTGCTGTTTCAAGAAAGCAGAATCTAATGGCCATCTGTGCCCCAGATTAAAGTACACAGTACTGATCTAAAGAAAGCACTGTGAAAGCCCCAAAGTACAGACTCAACTCTCATCAAATGCACTGTTGCCTAGGGAAGAGAACACATTTGGTTCCTATGATCCCAGGGTCATTCAGTGAGTGTTCTGTCTATGCTGGAACTCTCTACTTGAGTGTGCTAAGACATGGGCTTCCTTGAGTTTTCAATGGGAAGAAGCACCTGTCTCCTGCTTCATGGACCATGCAGGATTGCTGCAGGCTGAGTGAATTTGCTGTAGTTCTTTTGCAGTCCTTGCATGTTGACAGGTGTTTACAGAATAACCTGAACCTCATTGTGTAAGCAGAGGACTTTGGGTGTCCTCCGGTGATGGGTTTTACACAAGTAAAGTCCATTGCCTATAATAAACAGCGTTCATAATGCAGATGTGTGTGTGTGTGTGTGTGTGTGTGTGTGTGTGTGTGTGTGTGTGTGTGTGTACATATCAGTCATGTAACTCTGACTCTTACCACTGGATAAAGGAAAGATGCATAGTGCAGTTAGGTGTGAGAATTAAAGCTGCCATTCACATAGTGCTTTATTTCTGCCGTGAACTTGAGGCCAGCCCCTGAATTTCATCTGATTAAACTGTGAACATATGTACATTGTCTCATGAAGTAAGCCTGGCAGTGTTTAAATTTTTTATTCATGATTATAAGTATATAATTACTATAATACTTATAATCATGAATATCTTGTTTTTTTCAGTAACATAAATATTTATATGAGGGTATGTGAAGTATGAACATAGTCATGGTGGCACTGGATTTATTAAGCTGAAAGAGTAATTTACTTTGGTTTTGTTTGTATATTTTGATTCTTGAGGGCAAGTTTCATTGTTTAGCCCTGTCTGGCCTGGAAATCACTATGTAGACAAGACTGGATTTGAACTTGCTCTGGTCCTTCCTCAGCCTCCCGAGTGCAGGGGTAAGTACCTCCATGCCATGTATGCTAGAGCACTTAAATGGATGAATTTTCTTTTGTAATCAAAAGGAATACACTTGACCCACCTCTAAATAATTATTTAAGATTATCATTTATTCATTTAAAAACTATTTTATTATTATGTGTGTATGGAGGAGGTACATGTATATAAGTGCAGGTGCTCAGGGGGACCGGAAGAAGGCATCCAGGTACCCTGGAGTTAGAGCAGGTAGTACGATGTCTGATGTGGTTGTGAGGACTGCCTTGGGTCCTCTGTAAGAGCTGCATATGCTCTTAACTGTTGAGTCTCTCTAGTTCTTGGTCTCCTTTAAGAGTAGTAACAATGGTAAGAGAGGTGACATCATTAGGATCTAAGTGAGGGCACTGACAACCGCTGGCCGGGCCAGGCTGCTGAGCCAGTGCTGAAAGGCTGGGGTGTTTGTCACAGTGTTTGAAGTTGTGTCACAGTAACAAAAAGTTAATTCTTTTGACTTCTGCCAGTTAGTATTCAACTCACAAGGCCAGAAATCATCTAAATGATTGATAATAGGCTTTCTCTATAGTTCATGGTGAAAAACAGTTATGATTGAGACCTATGTGTCCAGGTCTCACAGACATGGTTACTCAGAAAGAGGTAGAAAGTCTGTTCTTATGTGCAGAAACAGTAGATTTGAAGAAATGTAGGAAAATTGGCTATGAATTTGTCACTGTCTTTGGAGATGGCCTAATAAATCAACTGGGCTCAGGTCTGGTTATGCTGCTTTGCATACTGATGCATTCAAATTTTGACAACTGATACTTTTCCCTATTCTATATTTTATTTTAACTTTTTTTCCTCCATATCTCACTAGAAGAGTAGGCCTTATTTTTGTCATTAATTAGAGCAATACAGGATGCCTGGTAAGATAAAAATGAGATTAAAAATTACCCCAGTTCCTAGTTTGAGAGGATTGATTTTAACAGTCAAGTTTTGTGGGAGACGGATGAGATGAGTGTGTGATGCACTGCCTCCAACTTATTCTCACCCATCTCCCACAGCACTCCAGGTTATGAGAAAAGTCTAGTTTGACATCGTTTAGCACCAAAGGATAGGATGCCACTGTCTCTTAGCATGGGCCATGATCTCTGAGAACATGCTGACCTTCCCTGTCCATCTCTAATGCAGGCAGTCTCAACCTTCTTCCCAGAACACGTGTCCATCTCAATCCTTTTTATTCTTATTGTTTCACTATGTGTCTATTTGGGTCATGTGCTTTGGTTTGAGTTTCTCTGTAGCATATATTATTGTCTCAGATTTCAGAAGCATTATATTTCACTTTGCCAAATTTTAGAAATTACAAAAATGTACCAAGAATAAATTAAAAAAATTAAAAATCTTGCCATTAAGCAATAACTATTATGTGCACTGCAAGTCTCTATGTTCATGTCTCTGTAGAAATGCATATTTACACGTGTGTACTACAGTATTGTGGGAATTCTGCCCTTCATTCTATTGACCAAAATATTAATGAAAGTTTGTTTCCATTTAAGGGGGTTTGGTTATAAATTATTATTGGTCATAGTCAATCTTTTTCTAAAGAAGAAAGGGGGTATGATATAGAAATAATGGGGAAGAGCATAGATTATTATGATAAAAATGGTAGACTATTGACTCTCCTTTAATCCAAAAAAGCAATTGTTAATCTCAAAATATTTTACATTGTTGTGGATTTTAGTTTATTGGTACAAATTAAACGTCAGTTTAATTATACATACATACATACATACATACACACACACACACACACACACATATATATATATATACATATATATATATATATACTCTTGTTTAAGGTATTATGTTTATGGAGTTCATTTAAAAATGTAACATGATTAAAAATACAAATTAAGAGTAAATTATAATAGGCAAATATATAGTCATATTAGTTAGGTTTTCTAGGTATACAAAGATATATTTCAGTTAGATAGGCAATCTTCAAACACTTCATAGACCTACAGAATATGGCAATTAAAATGTTTTAAGAATTTTTCTCAATGGTGAGATACATCTGCTCCTGACAGGACAAATTACTTCAAAGAGGATGATAGGCATCAAAGAAACTCCTTATAGAGTTTGCTTTCAATGTGGCAAAGCTAGCCATTTGGGCAAGAAACTTCTCTTGCTTGCTTGGACTGCTTGAAAGTATTTGGTACAAACTGGACATGCAGGATGCATAGGAAAGTGACTATTGAACTTTGCCAACACAAGGCTGGATGGTCCTTCAGCATTCCTGCCTCACCAAAAACAAAACAAAACAAAAAACTGCTGAGCATTCTGCAGGACACAGAGGATTGACAACCAATGAACTTTTCCAACTCAAGGCAGGACAGTCCTCTAAATTTCCTGCTTCACTGAAAAGTCTGCCAGATACTCTAGATCTGCAAGCTGAAGATGGAAGCCCCCACATTGCATAGGAACTTTGGGTGATTGTCCAGGCAACCAGAAGTCTCTGTCATTTCTAGACTTTTGGAAGTTGTTTGCAATGCACTTCTTCTTTACTCAGGTAATATTATATCCTTCTGGGTCTCTGATGGAGTTGAAGACTAGATAGTTATAATTATAGTTTTTCTTGGTTATAATAAAAGGTAAATTAGATACAAAATTTTAGACTCACAAAGATAGGAGAGATAATAGACCACTTTCTAATTGTGCCAAAATAGACTGGATATTGTAACTGTAATTCTTACTTGATAATTGTTTATATATATAAAACCTTCCTTTTAATTAGACAAAAAGGGGAAAATGCTGTGAAATAATGCTCTTGTACACTGTAAAGATTTGTTATTCGAATTGCTTTGATAAAAAGCTGACAGGCTGGTCACAGGAAAGGAAGTTATACAAGAGTCAAAGTAGGAGAATTCTGGAAAGAGGAAGGGCAGAGCCAGGGAGATGCTAGCCAGCTGCTGAGGAAGCAAGACATGTATAAAATGAGGAAACAAGGCACAAACAATGAGGCAAAGCATAGATAAGAAATATGGGTTAATTTAAGTGTAAGAGCTAGCTAGTAATAAGCCTGAGCCACTGGATGTGCATTCATAATTAGTACAAGCCTCTGAGTGATTATTTGGAAGTGACTGCAGGATGCGGTGGGACAGAGAAAAGCTTTTGTTTACACCACAGTCTGAGCAACACCTGGCTTGTGTTTTAATGTCCCCTATAAGGTGAAGAATCCATGCTTCTACACCACTGTTTCTGAACATCTGACTTACCCAAGGAACTATAAAAAATGTCTAAAAAGTAATGTGTACTTCAACCTCAGAAATTTGTGCTTAATGAATCTAGAACTATGCATAGGTATTTTTAGAAAGCACTCCAGGTATTTTTATCTATTTATAAAAAAGTGTAGTCTATACTGTAGAGAATTCTCATTTCATAAGTATTTATTTGAGAATAAAGTGGTTGTCACATATACTCTGATCCATGCACCCAGCTGTGTTCTAATTTTTGACATTGTGATATGATATTGTCACCTATAAAAAGTTCATTCCTAAGAGTTTTGCACCTGAGTTACAAAAAGCAAACTGTAGATAAGTTGCCTATGGACCAATAAATAACATTTGAGCAACAACAATACTGGCAACCCTTCTTCTTCTTCTTCTTCTTCTTCTTCTTCTTCTTCTTCTTCTTCTTCTTCTTCTTCTTCTTCTTCTTCTTACTACTACTACTACTACAACTACTACTACTACATACACACACACACACACACACACACACACACACACACACACAAGCAGACACACACACATGCATGCATGCACAAACTCAGAACACAGGAAAGTAAGAGGGAGTTTCCAAGAGTGACCAAGAGTGACAATTTCCAATAGAAATTTGTGCTACGAGACAGGATAACAGAGTAAAAATGACTAAACTTCATTATATATATATATATATATATATATATATGTATATATATATATATATATATATATATATATATATTGTGTGTGTGTGTGTGTGTGAAACTGTCAAAGAACTGAAATAAATTGTTTCATCTAAGTTGATTTTGTGTTGGACTACACTCATTGTTCTTGCTATCCAGAGGAATATCTGGTTGTGTGTGGTACTTTGGCCACTGGTTGGACATGCTGTTAGTTCATCACCATTTCTGTTGAATATTGGATTACAGTTTTAATTCTTTGTTCTGTCCATATTTTCAAATTAAGTCCATGACCCTTTCTTAACATGGTTTGATGTGTTTGTGGGTCCCCTAGCAATGAGACCAGGACTTATCCCGGGTACACGAACTGGCTTTTTAGAGCCTGTTCCCTATGGTGCGATGCCTTACTCAGCCTTGATGCAAGGAGGATGGGCTAGGTCCAGCCCCAGCTTGATATGCCAGCTTGTGTTGACTACCCAAGGGAGGCCTTACCCTCTATGAGGAGGGAATGGGGGTGGGGTGGAGGTAAGTGGGGGGCATGAGAAGGGGAAGAAGAGGGAACAGGAGTTGGTATGTAAAAGGAAAGAATTTGTTTAAATATAAAAAAAGAAACAATGGAAGAAAAAACTTCCATTACTAGATATGCTGACTTTAGTTTTTGTTTTTTCTTCAGACTGACACAATCTAAGGTTTTTGGGGTTTTTTTGTGAAGAAGAAACTACAATTGAGAAAACATCTCCAATAAGATTGATCTGGAAAGCCTGTGGGACTTTTTCTTAATTAATGATTGGTGTAAGAGGGTCTAGCTCCCTGTGGGTGGTGACTACTCCTTGGTAGTTGATCCTGGATGGTATAAGAGAGCAGGCTGAGCAAGCCATCATGAACAAGCCAGTAAGTAGTGGTCCTCCATGGCTTTTGCTTCAGTTCTTGCCTTCAGGTCCCTGCCTTGAATTCCTGCCTCAACTTTTCTTGGTAATGGAGTGTGACCTCAGATTTGTAAGATTTAGTAAACTCTTTCCTTCTCAAATTGTTGTTGATGATGGTGTTTTATCACATCAATAGAAAATTAAGACAGAAATTGATACCAGGATTGTGGTTTATTATTATGTCAGAAATTTGCCACATTTAGGGAGGGTTGTGGACGGATGCTGGAGCTTTGGGCTAGAAAATCCATTGAGTGCTTAGAATTTAATGTCTGTTCTGTGGGAGCTTGGCATATAAGAATGCTGAGATCAAACCAGGAGGCAGCACTCTTCCATAGTGTCTACACAGCTCCTGCTTCTAGGTTCCTGCTTTGAGTTCCCGCCCTGACTTCTTTCAGTGATGTAGTTTGAACACAGATTTGTAAGATGAAATAAACTCTTTCCTCTCCAACTTGCTTTTTGTCACTCTGTCATAGTAATAGACACTTAACAAAACATGGAAGAAAGAGGAGAAGATGCCTCTGATCCTTGAACAGGAAAGTTGCTCTAGCCAATAGGGTGTCAGTAGACATAGATACGCAAAGGCTTTAGATCTGTGGATGTGTCATCCAACTTGAGTGGATTGCAGGTTACCCTGGGAGTAAGCATTGTATTGCACATTTAAAATGCAGAAGTAGTAGAGTCAAAACAATAGCTTCAGAAGTTACACATTAGTTAGTGGCCTTTGTGTTTAAAAATACCATAAGGACTCCAGTTCAACCATGTTGAAATTTAGCTCACTGATATTTCTCTCCAACCTGATAATTCTCAGGAGTTGCCCATGCTGGATAAGGATACCACCTCAAATGCAAGTTCTAGTGGAAAAAAATGTTAAAAGCCAAGCATGATGTCTCATTCTTATCACCACATTCCCAAGAGGTAGAGAAAGGAGAACCAGGAATTCTAAGCTAACCTTGCCTGCATGAGTTATATCTTAAATAAACAAGAACATTAACAATTAAGTAAGGAAAGAAGAGGAAATTAATTTAAACCTTTACTTATTGAATTTCAAAAGATAATTGTGACATAGAATAATTTTGGAAATATATATACACAAAGTTGTTCCTCTTCTTGAGATGATTTTGAATATTTGAATTTGCTTTTAAAATTTTCCCCAAATCTTTCTCTAAGCTTGTGTCCTCCATGTGTGTATGACAAGGTCTGATTCAGTCCTGATAAGTGGAAGATTTCCAGTGAATATTTGCTGTGTGAACTTCTTCAGAAGGTATCAGGGAATAACCCCCATAACATGACCCTGCTAAAAATTGGCAGAATGATCAAGGATAAAGGACTTGGCATTTATTTCCAGTTTCTCTGCCTATCAGTTGGAAGAGAGCCCCATTATTTATCTTCACCAAAGAGATATTCAAGGTTTAACAAAGAGAGTAATTTAAATCAGAACTGGAGTGCGAGAGAAATGATAATCAATTTTATTAGATTACAGAACGCGGCTCATTGTATGACTAGTGTTCTTCCTGTTTATTGAAGTTGCATTGCCAAATGATGACCCAATTATATCTCATTTGCCAGATGGCTAATTGTAGGAAGAACAAAGAGATTTGCAGTTATTACAAATATTGCCTTTTGATAGTACAACATTTTCCAGAATCACTAATTTATCTTTTAGAATAACAATTTTCACCTTATAACTTCAAGAAACTTTTCAGTATTTCTAATATTAAAAAAGTTATCTGAAAAGTATGACAGAAGTATAATGACTTAAAAAGCACATATTCTGATGAAATAACCAGCAATTTATTATAGAGTATTTTTATTTTCATTGTTGAACCTCATTTTGTTTCAAGAACCTGTGGTATAATGTGATATCCAGATACCTTCTCAACTGTATCTTCTCTTCACTGTTTTCTTTCTTTGTCTTTGACAGTTCCATGTATACTGAATTTGGGGCATTTTAATATACATTACTGTCTCTTAGCCTCCTTTTGTCTGATGAAATCCACTTTCTTCTCTCCAACAAGCTCCTTCTCCTTTGATATCCTTTTAGAATTCTTTTGGACACACTGTATATTGTTGTGTATATTATTGTTTGCATGAACATTAGTGTAGAGCCATTTACTGGAACATGGAAAACTTATCAATGAAGAAAATGAAACTCCTTCTCCCAGCATCCACTGACTACTAACAGTTCCTTAGTGATGTGTAGGTCTCATGATTCCCTCCAACATGTGGTGAAATGATGATGCGTCCAGTCTTGTGTAGGTCTTATGCATTTATCTACAGATGCAGTGAGCTAGCTCACGGGTGTAATGCCTGTGTCATATCAGAAGACCACTTTTCACACCACTCTTTCCTTTTAACAAAGCTCCAAGCACCATAATGAAGGTACTACATGTTCAAAGTCATAGTAAACACCCTATCAGTCTTATGATAGACACTATTAAGATGCTTCTTCATCCTGACAAGTAGACTTTAATTTGTTCTACCAAATCCAAGCCACTTCTATCTTAACCTAAAGGCAGAGACTTATTGAGATGTTTAAGATTCTCATTAGATTGGGTTGCTTCCTAGTCTTCACCAGATTGGTAAAATTTAAAGCAAAACTATACAAAAAATTAAAAATGTTTTTACATAGGACTTTTCAATTTGTTATGTATGTTCTTTCATAATTACATGTATAAAATGCATACTGCCTACGTTCATCTGTCACTCTTATCTCTTTCCCACCTCTTACTAACCGATTCTTCTGTACAGACAGTTTCTCATATTTCTGTCTACTTATTTTGTTTTTTGTCCTGCTGTGTTTAACAAGTTCTGTTGGTTAAACATTAAGTTTGGACCTAGCCATTGTGCCTGGTATGCTCAGTAGTAGGTACATACCTGAAGACAATGACTACTCCTTGTCAAGAATCCTTTCCAACACAGTCTTTATATGTCTTCCTAAAACTTATGTTACAGTTTTTTTTTTTTAAATAAAATATAGCATCTTTCCAATAATGATTTAGTGGCTCTATTTAGCTCATTCCTGTAGTAAATGAATGCCTGACTGATCTCTGGTACAATCTGGATATGGTCCCAAGGTTCTCTGATTTATCACTATGAAAATATCTCATTCTGGAGCTCTGTCTAGTGATTGCTTGTGGATCTCTGCATCTAATTCCATCAGTCATTAGAGAAAAGTTCTGTGATAACAGGGTATTCACTGGTCTGATCTCTGGGGCAAGCCAGTACAGTTCAGGCACCCTCTCCACTATTTCTAGTAGCCCAGGCTGGGGTCATCCTTAGGGATTCCTGGTAACTTCCCTAGCACCTGGTTTCTTTCTGTCCCCATGATGTCTCCCTCTATCATGGTATCTCTTTCATTGCATTCACCCTCCCTCCCTGTTCCAGCTCAACCATCTTGAAACTGAGAAGCTTCTGTAAGGCAAGGGACACAGGAAATAAGAAAAAATAACAGCCTACAGGATAGGAAAAGATTTTCACCAACTTCACATCTGACAGAGGGCTGATATCCAAAATATATAAAGAACTAAAAAAACTAGTAATCAAAATAACAAACAATCCAATTAAAAAAATGGGCTATAGAACTAAACAGAGAATTCTCAAAGGAAGAATTTCAAATGGCCAAAAGACATTTAAGGAATTGCTCAGCATCCTTAGTCATCAGGGAAATGCAAATCAAAATGACTCTGAGATACCATCTTACACCTGTCAGAATGGCTAAGATGAAAAGCACTGAAGACAGCTTATGTTGGAGAGGATGTGGAGCAAGGGGAACACTCCTCCACTGCTAGTGGGAATGCAAACTTGTACAGACACTTTGGAAACCAGTGTGGTGGTTTCTTAGAAAATGGGGGATCAATCTACCTCAAGACCCAGCTATACCACTCTTGGGCATAGACCCAATGAATGCTCAATCATACTACAGGGACACATGCTCAACTATGTTCATAGCAACATTATTTGTAATAGCCAGAACCTAGAAACAACCTAGATGCTCATCAACTGAAGAATGGATTAAGAAAATGTAGTACATATACACAATGGAGTACTGCTCAGCAGAAAAAAACAATGACATCTTGAAATTTGCAGGCAAATGGATGGAACTAGAAAATATCATCCTGAGTGAGGTAACCCATACTCAGAAGGACAAACATGATATGTAACCACTCATAAGTGGATACTAGATATAAATAAAGCAAAGGGTAATCAGGCAACAACCCACAACTCCAGAGAAACTACTAACAGGGAAGACCCAAAGGAGGATGCATGGACCACCCTGGAAAGGGGAAATAGATGAGATCTCCATGAGTAAACTGGAGATGAGGGCTGGTCAATGGAGGGTAGGGGATAGGGGATGAGAATCAAAGAGAGAGAAGAAGGATTCTATGAGCAAATGCATAAGGATCATGATGGGGAAAGATGCAGGGATGACCAAACCAAACTAGAGGGAACTCATGAAATTTGGATCAATGGCTGTGGAGTCTGCATGGGACTGGACTAGGCCCTCTGCATGGTAAGACAGTTGTGTAGCTTGGTCTGCTTGGGGGCCCCCTGGTGGTAGGATCAGAATTTATCTGTGGTGCATGAGCAGGCTTTGTGAAGCCCACTACCTATGATGGGGCACCTCTTGTAGCCTTGAGGCAGTGGGAAGGACTTGGACTTGCCTCTACTGAGTGTGCCTCCCCATGGAAGGTCTTGTCTTCTTGTAGGTGGGAGTGTGGATGGGTTGGGAGGGGGCGGCTGGGAAGTGGGAGGAGAGAAGAGGGGGATAGTTGATTGGTGTGTAAAATGAATGAAAAATTTTTCTTAAGAAAAAGGGGAAAAAAAGCAAAACAAGAAGAAAAAGAAAATACCTTATTATTAAACACCCTATAGACAGTCATTTGTCATCCCTGAATCAAAGTGCAAAATAAAATTCCTGTAGAATTTTATTAGGAAAATGTCTTATAAAATTTGTTTGAAGGTTATATTCATAAGCCACATTATTCATTGCAACAAGAAATTTTTAAAAAAAGAAAGAAAACAAGTTAGTCATCTGTGTTCATTCAATCTGTACTCTATGCAATGGACTAGGCTTTGTGTATTTTCACTTTCTGAAAAGGTTGGCTAGGGCTCATGTCACTATGTGTTTGTTGATCACAGGCAAAATCCTTGACAATCAAGTCCCAATTTGCACGTACTTATTGATACTCCATGATGCTCACTTATTATTCTTCTCACATTTCAATACATCAAAAGAAAACATCTTCAGCTCATTCTACTCATTAGGGTTCAACATTGATCTCATCTGGACTATAATGCAGTACTTGATACAATCATCTTAATTGTGAAATGAATTGCTCCGTCACATATTTAATAATGAGTAGAATTGGCTTTCATAACCACTACTCTCTTGTTACCAAGCAGCTATTTACATAATCACAGGGGAAACCATGTCCCTATTCACTGTGTGACAGAGTAACAAACATAAATCTAACTGCCCTACTAGGCACTGGAGTCATAATCTTTACACAACATTTAGTGTTTTCATTACTTACCCATACACGAATAATTATTCTGCACTCACAGAAGTTAAGGAAGGAACTGGCAAACAGTCCATCTTTCATTTTTGGCTTCTACAGAGATAAACAAATACATGATAAACATGCTGGGGTGAATACATTAACTCACATTATTGTATACAATAGATATTCAGAAGGGGCTAGGAAGATGAAGAAGAGCATAGCAGGAGCTCCCCTGAAGAATGTTGGGTAAATAAGCATATTGAGTGAACATTTGATGTTCGAGAAGTCTGTGACGACTAAAATAATAGCCATAATTCCTGACCTCAGGAGGCTTATAAAGAATCCAAGGAAACAACAGAAGAGAACAAATCATCATCTTGTGAGGATGCAAGATGGGTGGGAGTTACCAGAAGTTACTCACAGACTGCTCTAGGTAGTGCATAGTGGGTACACTGTAGATCATGAAGAGGAATCTTTGAGTAGTCCATTTCACTCAAGGTACTTCATCTTTGGTTGTTATCTCACCAGCAAAAACATTTGTAACTTCTAAGAAAGCTTACACAAATACACTTTGAAATGGATGCTTTGGGAGAAAATAACATCTTTCTACCATGGACTTTAACAAGTGGAGAGAATAAAGCTTGCAGTGATCCTTGATGGGAGAGTGAGAAATAAGCAAGCCAATGAAGAGTGGAGGCAGTAGAAGGAATATTCTATCCTAAGATGGAGCAATTAGAATGCTTGGTAGTGAGAGATCCCCAGGGAATTCAAGGAAGTGAATGTCATCCAGTGTGTCTAAGGAGTGAAACTGAAGAACGAGTTAATGGAAACCTGAATATCCAGGCAGCAGACAGATGGGCTTCTACACCAAGTTGAATTTGTTTCATTTTTTTTTTTTTAGTTTGGGGAAGGGTATGACACAACTGGACTTGAATTGAAAAGTTGCCTCTTCCTTCCATGTCTACTACAGTATGTGTAAAGACTATAGATAATATTCTACCCACCAACTGGATAAGTTTTTGAGAAAGTGCATGTGAATACTGAAAATTATTTGCTTGTACCAGAAGTTGTGGAAGTGGTAATAAATATAGCGATGTGTGGGATTTCTAAACTTGGAAACACATGGAAAGCTATTGAAACTTCACTGTTTTATTCAAAAATAATACTCAACATATTTCCAGCTAGTCAGTTGCCTTTGAGAGCATCACATCCTGGTGATGAAAACAACAGTGATGTCATGCCATCAAATGTCTATGACTGAAAAAATGATCATGAGGTTAGGGGCATTGTTTAGTGGTGGTAGAGTGTTTGTTGAGCATGGCCAGGGCTCTGGGTTAGATCAAACACACACACACACACACACACACACACACACACACACACACACACACACACACACACACAGAGGAGGGGAGGAACAAGATAGAGAGGAAAAGGAGGAGGAAGACAAGAGAAAATAAAAGGGGAGGAAGAGGAGAAGGAAAAAGAGGAGGAGGAAGAGAAGGAGAAGGAAGAGGAGGAAGATTTGGAAAAGGATGAGGACATTCTGTATACACGTTGGTCCTTGGTCCTGCTCGTTTCAAATCAGAAAAATAGCCTACACTTTTCTGGCTACAGCAGGTAAAGCACTTTCTTGTCAGTAGGTGCAGTATGGTCATTATGTCACCTACATAATTGTGCATAAGGAAACATTTATTTTTTTTTCTGTGACTTAAAAGTTCACACATCCTGATTTTTGTACTTGTCAGACCTCTACCTCCCTTCTATGTTACAAACAAAGGGCCTCCCTCTGCTTAGTCAATGACCCATTGCCTTGTACAATGAACAATCCTGTCTTCTCATTGACTAATGAAGCTTCATCTAAAAGTGTTACCTTTGGGTCAGAGTGGAGTCAGTTAATTGTCTTGGAATCAACTGCTATGTGTTTTTGATATTGGCAGAATGGTTTCCTTTCTCAGTGGAATTGGAATGGTCCAGTTCTTTCCTCCTTCATTCAGTTGTTTCTTCTTTCATACATTCCACTACCCAGCAATCAGTATCTCAGGTAGAATTATTAAATAATTAGATGTTTCATTCAGTATGTACTCCATAATAGCAAAGCATGATAGCTGTATGCTCCAGCTATCTAAGGTGGCAGGCTGTAATTGCAACCATAAGCCACGAATAACAATTGTAGTGAAGGTTTTGCTGGACTCTAGCTCCCAACTGCAGATTTCCATCCCACTGTGCTCCTGATTATTTACATTAAAACAGGCATTTTATTTTGCCCAAAATACAGGGAATCAGATTAAAATGGCAAGAGTAAGGTAATTCATCCCTCCAAATATAATCTTTAAATGGGAACAAAATCTTGTTGGCTTTATACTTACATTTCACACTGGATGTTGAATTGGATTTAACTATTTGTTCTTTAGACATACATTAGGGTAGAAAGAATGGAGCAGTTTATTGAGCTCTACAGCCTTTGAAGTCACCCCCTAATCACTATCCACTATGGGGGCAAATGAGGGGAGATTAAATAATTCACAAGCTATGCTTTGAGCAGTACATTGTTCACAAAGAGCAGAACTATTTTATTCATTTCATGTAAGAGGTTGCTGAAGTATATTCCTTAAAGAAAATAAAATATTAACAAGAAATATAGTGGGTTACTGAATACATTTATTCTGACACCACTGATATTTCTCCAGAGTTACTTGAAGGTCACATTCACCAAGTAGACACCTTTGTTCTTCTTTTCTTAATCTTTTCTGTGAGCAGTCACTTTTCTGCTCAAATTGAAAACTGCCCTCTTCACCTCTGTTTCTCCACATGCCCCTAGTTCATGCAGAATCTTGAGTTTCTGCCCTTTCCTTTACACACAACTTGTCATAAATACATTTTGAGGAATTTCATACTGCTGTGGTGGACTGTGCATCACAGCTAATGAAAGCAAATGCCAGAGCCTGGTAAGAGGAATGGGATGGACCTCATGATTTCACATCCTGTTCTATCACAGGACATACATCAGGAGTCTGTCTTACTGGGTGCACAGGAGTCTGTGGTCTTTGAGCACATCTTCCCATAGACAGTTTAAAATCTTGCATTGTAACAATTACATGGTACATAAGGAGACATTTGTTTTCTGTGACTTAAAAGTTCACACATACTGATTTTTGTACTTGTCAGACCTCTACCTCCCTTCTATGTTACAAAGAGCCTTCCTCTGCTTAGTCAATGACCTATTGCCTTGTACAATGAACAATTCCGCCTTCACATTGGTTAATGAAGCTTCATCTAAGAGTGCTAACTTTGGGTCAGAGTGGACTCAGTTAATTGTCTTGGAATCAACTGCTATGTGTAGATTCTGTCTCAAACCATATTTTAAAATCTCTTAAATTTACTTATATATTTATTATTTTGGGGAGAGGGTGCTGTACCATGGTACATGTGTGGAGGTCAGAGTATAACTGTCAGGCTCTGATTCTCTTCTTTCACCACATGAGTTCTAGAGATCAAAAGCAGAGCCTCAAGCTTGTCAGTAAGCACCTTTATTCTCTAAATTGTCTAGATGGCCCAATCAATCCCACCCTATTTGTTGTATCTTTACTGACTTACTGCTATTTTAGATGCATTTTGTGTTTACTATTTCTTTAGAAAAGTGTGTTCAAAGATGTAGACCATGATCCAATTCCTTTAAACTCTTTAGACTTGGATGTACCTGCTAGCTTTTGCTATTCATAAAATTGCCTATATACTTACAATAGTGAAAAAAAACTATAAACAATTGTCAAACTCATGTATCTGTCTATTTGTGTCTTATAGATTTAAAACATTGTTGAAAATGTGGCCATTCCCTTTCTGGGAATTTTAAGTATCACTTGGTGGAAATTTGTTTGTTTATTTATTTATTTATTTATTTATTTATTTATTGGCAGTTTATTTTCTCTCTCTATATATATATGTATATATATAAAATTTATTTTATAATTTAATTTAATTTTATATATCAGCCACTGATTCCCCTGTCTCCTGCCTCCTGCCCCCTGCCCCGCCTTCCTCCCAGCCCACCCCCCATTCCCATCTCCTCCAGGGCAAGGGCTCACCTAGGGATTCAGCGCAGCCTGGTAGATTCAGTCAAGGCAGATCCAGTCCCCTCTTCTCTTTGCCCAGGCTGAGCAAAGTGTCCCTGCATAGGCCCAGGTTCCAAACAGCCAGCTCATGCAAAATGTAATAATTCATAAAATTTTGAAGTGCTACTTTTTATTAGAATCCTATAGTAGTTATGAGAATAGTCACATTGGTGTTTTCCTTTTCTTCCACTTCTTAATGATTATTCCTAAGTATCCAACTACATTTGTATTGTTCATGTGTGTGTGTGAAACCTAAAATATAAAATGTACATTTTTATTAAGTGTTTAAGTCTCTTAATTTCATCTTTGTTCTTCTTGGTTAATGAGAGATAATCTGACCATGTAAATGAAAAGAAAGCTTGCCTAATAAAGCCCTGGATTTTTCCAAACTGATTTCTCCTTAAATTTTGACCTATCTTAGAATTATGACACCCTCCTGTAATCCTCTTACTTACTTCTTACTTGAGAGAGGAAGATTGCAAGTTTGAGGACAGACTGGATGTTTGAGCCAGGGGGGTTATATAGTGCCTAACAGCCTCAAAGAACAGGGAACAGAATCAGGTTGCATTTATACAGCACTCAGTGCTACATTTGTTACAAAGTGGGAAAGTGTAAGCACAAAAAGACATTTTTATCATTGACATTCTAAAAACTGTCTGTTTTGTATTGGAGTAACAGTATGATGAGCCTTGGAAACTCGATTTAAAATTGGGATTCCTAGATACAAGGCAGGCATGTGGTGAGAGATAAACAGAGAGAATGAGGACTGGGATTGGAGTTTAGTAGGTAGAGTACCTGCCTGGCATACATGAGGCCTTAGGTTCAATTCCTAACCTCTTATGAAGCAGAGTTGGTGGCATATGCTCAGCACTGGGAGGTGAGGGTACAAGAATCAGAAGCTCAAGGTCATATGGCTACATATCAGGTTCAAGGCCAGCTTAGGGGTATATGAGATCATGTCTCAAAACAATAATACAACAGCAGCAGCAAAAGTATTGACAAGCATGCTCACTGCATAGTCATGTTTGTATACTTACAGTTCTATAAATCAGTGACTTTGTCAGTATTTACAGTTACCTAATTTATATGTGTCGTAATTATTGTTAAAGCCCCTCAGCTTTTATGCCACTGGGACAAACATTTTTATAACCCCATTTGTTCATTTATTTTAAACCTCCTTATTTAATACTTTAATGCAAAGTGGGAAACAAGTCACCCCCTCTCAGTGGGTGCAAGGAGAGAAGAACAGGGGTACGAGTGAAGCTGGCAGCTCAGTTCACTTGCTGTCCCAGGAAGACATCTCAGCCAGCAAATCAGAGGAGACTGCTGGTATGACGCAGCTCCTGCTTTCTCACAGGGCTTCCTGCACACTCTCAGAAATACTTTTTCTCTTGCCTTTCTTAAACAGAAGGTTCATGGGAAAAGACACTACCTAGGGATGATTTATGGTGACCTGGAAAAGGTCACTTTGGGAATAAATTACCGACACTTGCTATTCCTGAGCACGCAGCAGCCAAGCTTTTCCCACTAGTGTGCAGAGAGTCATTTCAGAACCCAATCTTGGCAGCCTTTTCCAGAGTACTTATTTCAAAACAAATGTTCCTTAACGTCTGCTCATTTGCATACAAATGTTTTCTGTGGAAGACTCCTGGTTTTGAGTCTTCCTGTTGGTTCTGCTTTTGTTCCTTGAGTTTGCAGTCTCCCTCTGGCTCCTTACATTTGAACTTCAGTACCAGCCGTGTCCTCTGGATGTGCTGTTATTCCCCCCTCCTTTCCCTCTCGCTGTGTCACCACACCTCGCTGCCTGAGAAGCCTGGATCCCACACACAGACTTCCCCACAAGACTGCTTCCAGCTCCCCTTAGAGAGGAAATGCTTCTTTACACAGATGTTTGTGTCTGCTGCTGCCCCATTTTTGAGAGATTAACACTTGCATAATTTGCAAAAAATGATACAGCTTTCTGCTACTTCACCGACATCCCCACAGCTGGACCAATGGCATTTTATTAATTTTTCTCAAGATTAACTATTGGTTTATCCCCTTATTGCTACAGATGGTAAACAACCTTTAAATTAAATTTATCAAAATGCTTATTGTGAGTGTGTGTGGTGTATGTATGTGTCTGTCTGGCATGTTCACCTAAGCATGCATGTGTGGAGGCCAGAGGTCAATACTGGGTATCTACCCACTTTATTGGTAGAGCTCTGAAACCCAAACATACACCACCAGGAAAACTTTGTATGCTTTTAGACAGGGATTCTCTCAGAACTTGGATATCACCATTTTGTTATTACTGGCTAACCAATGTGACTCCCATGCCTACCTATCTCTACCTCCCAGTTCTGGAGTTTTTCATGGTGCTGAGTATAGGCTCAAATCATCATGCTTGTGAATCTTCTCCCAGCTTCTGAATCTTATTGTAAATATGATTTTGAATAAACTGTGCTTTAACATGCATTAGTCACATAGGACACTAAGAGAATTGTTGAAGAAGCTTTTTATAGAAGCAGGTGCCATATAGAAACAGTAATTGGGTCTTTCCTGTGACTGTGCACTGTACAGGATCTGTGCAGGAGTCTAACGATAGTGAGAAAAATTTTAAATCTTGCAGTGACATTGCTGGAGTTGGGATTCTCGTTAAGGGTTACTTACACTGCCTCAGAGTCCCTATGTTAAAGTCGCCTTAAACTTTATATCAGTCTTTTGTCAAAATGGTGTCCTTCTCCCCAAGCCTTGATCTCAGAACAAGGTATGGTAAGATCATCGATCATATATATTAGACTCATCTCATGGTTCCATTTTTCATCTCTGGCCACAAATCACCAGTGTTGATGCTGTCAGTTCAGGGCTCACATGAGTCTGACCTGATTAGAGAAAAAATGTCCGGTGTGCACTGGATACTGTCTCAAACTTGGTTTCAGATAACCAGAGAAACACTGAACACATTTCCTCACATCACAGATAACAATTTGTGGCTATTGGGCTTTAATACCTTGGAGAAGGAAACTCTCTATCTGGTCCTGAACCCAGAGAAGCTTTACTCCTGCCCCTGCAGCCCAGCAGAAATGGAATCTCCACCTTTCTAAATCAGACTCCCTTCCCAGCAGAGGCACAGGCTGTAGTCATTACAGATAGCTTCTTCTGGGCTGAGAGACAGGCACCCATGTGGAAGAAGCTAGATCCCACCTTGAGCCAGGGAGTCTATGGGCATAGCACTGCTCTTCCTCTGGACATTCATCTGAATAGAATCAACAAGGAGTATGAACTCTTTTTGCTGGGTATTACTGTGCAGGGCCCCTACTGTTCAGTGAGGACCATTCTCTCACAGTACAGAGCCAGGACTCCTCTGGATGCAAATGATTTCTGAAGGTTAATTCTTTGGAGGGGGGCTCAGTCCACTGTGTGTTTTGAGTGAAGTGCCTCCCCCATCCTTTGAATTCTACATGTGTGTTAATTGCAGCAATTTGAATTATTTTATTTAAATTGCCATTGAAATTGTAGCAATTATAGCAGCAGGGACTGTTTCTATTTGCTTTTCCTCTGCTACGTGTGCCATTTTGAACTCTACCAGGTTAATTTTATTAGTGCTATGATTTACTCAACTTTTATGTCTGTAGGTTTTTCAGGGCATTGGTGTCAGCAATGTGACATTGTCTTTTCTGCATTTAATTCAGACAGCACTACATAAAGACACAGTTATCTCCAAAATGATACCAGGTACTGCATTTGCTTAATAGTCATATGTCAATATTCCTATATTATATATTGTAAATGTTAATTCCCAGCAAGGGACTTCAGTAGTTAACCCACAGATCCCAAATCTGAATATTCATCCTAGACAAAAATTCCATGACTACATTTGTGTGCAATGATGAATCAATGGAGTTATGAGCCAACAATTCTAGACACAAACCATCACAGCAGTCACTGTCCACATACTTGTGTCTTCCTAACAGTGTTCATTTGGAAATAGAAGATAGAGCAGCAACGTTCTCATTCGCATGTTCATTAAACCCATGACTGTAGTTACATATTTAGGATTAACTCCCTTGTCACAAACTGAGAGCCAAGAAAGACTCAGGAGGGATCAGCCAAGCTTGCCTCCTTAGCCACATAAAAATCTCTCTTTTTTCTCAAATATAAAGTTCTCTCCTGGATTTAACAAACAAGGTTTAAGGGAGAGCCAAGAAAGTTTGTCATCAATGGCATAGTGCTGTTACTAGTAGAGTAAAACTTAAACATTTCCTGGTAAATGACAAGGCATGTCCTGTATGATCACAAGCCACCACCATCCCTTGGAAATAGACAGAGTTTTTATGGCACTTACCTTTGCTCACTCACATTCTCCATGACATCTTACATCTCTTAAAATTTTTTGGTTAAATTTTGGTTAAATTCCTTAATAAATACGGTGTTTTTTTTTTTTTTTTAAAGACTAAGGACATCTTAATAGCACTCAGAACATTTGATATTTAAGCTAAATAGAAAAGGGCATCTCTTTACATTCTGACCTTTTAAATAAATGCTAGCCAAAACTGCAAAAGTGATTAACTGGCAAACATGGGCAGGCAGTGTATGCTCCGCACATCGCTATCAACTTTTCTACTACAATACATTTAATCACACAGAACAATTTGGCGTCCCTTCAATGTGTATTTCTTTGTTGAATCTTTCTTAGCAAGGAAATCTGTATTTAAATTTGTGCCAGTTTTCCTAATGTCAAGATTATAATTGTCAAGATTTCCACCGAACTTTCTATAGCAACAGGGTAGGCACAGCTCTGAGGACCAAGCTGTAAAATGTGTTATCTTTGCTGATCACAGTCTGACACTGTTAAGATTAGTTTGCTCTGAAAATGAATCTCAGAAGACTGGATCCTACAGAGGGTGATTCATGGTTGTAAATGAAATGTCAAATTGTTCCAGGGGTATAATTAACTTTCCCAGTGTACATTCAAGGAGCTACAGTATTTGTGGTCACAAGGTATATTGATGGCTCCTTGATCTGTAATTGAGAGGTAAAGACCTAGAATCCCAATAGCCCACACAACGATCCACAATCCACCTTAGGAACTCAGAAAATGTTTCTTGGGTAGCGAATTCTAGGATAAATCTGGATGTGGCTGCTGACCAGGGCAGTGCCTGTTTTTACAGCTTGCTTGTGACTTTTGCTACAGCTCTGTGTATTACTTTTTTCTAACCAAGATGACCCTGGCTGTACACCACACATAGGGACACCTTTGCTGCTGCAAGTCTCTGAGTAATTAAGGTGCTGTGGTCAGTTTTGTAAGGCACACTAGATAGCTTTGACCCCTTTGAGCACAGTAGAGTAGTAGAGGCACTTCTTTGTCTTATAGCCTAATAGAGGAAATCAGTGGTTTAATTGAACCCCAGTTTAAAAATTCCCATTATTTAATTGTGCTGTGTTAATGATGATGATAATTAACTCTTCCTTAAAGTGAGAAATTCTAGTGAGGTGTAGAAAAAAAAATTGCCCCCATAGCATGTATGTTTAGACAACTAATGACAAAGACAGTCTATGCCATACCTTTAATCCTGGGAAATTTATTGCACAAATTCCCTCTTAAATTCCTAATGGTTTTGTGGTTCACAGCATGTACAATACCACTTGATCATTGCCCAGCACTGTGCTATACTTAAAACATGAACTGGTTCTGAAGGTTCTTTCTTCAATTCCCAAAGTACCCAGATTTCTTCTCGAGCCCTTGGGGTGCTCTTAAAGAATACTTGAAGGTTTGCAACCTAAACTGCTGGTGCTTTCTTCTGCTGAATCAAGATACAGAAGGCAGTGATTTATACAAGAATACACAAATATTTGCGTTACCTCAGTACTGTTAAACATAGCCCTTTGGAGGGGGCAGGTTGGGAAGGTGCTGTACTACATTCTGCAGTATCTCTGACAGTAGGTCTGACTTCTGCCACTTGGTAGTATTATTGCCATTAGTTACTTAAAACAAAAACAAAAACAAAAACAAAAAACGAGCCAACCAAAAGGCAAATCCCAAAAGCAATAGCTTTCGAGTTCATCATGCATCTCGGGTGAAGTTCCTGCTCTGTGGCTTCCTATCTTTGTGCCTTTGAGAAAGTTATTTGTTTAGCTCTTCTCTGTTGGAGCTTTTGCATAAAGAGAATGTGCTGCATCTTGGTTTGCTGAGAAGGTTCTGAGAAACATGGGAAGTTCTCTTACGGCTCACAGCATTCTGATAGGGGGACCTGAACCATCCTCACTCTTTGGGGAAAGTCCTGATGCACAGAGAAGATGCTGTCTAAGAAGGTTCATTGCTGTATATACCATAGGGAGATCTTACAATTTCAACATTGTTAGATTTTCATTACTAGTTCTTAAATTTCTTTAACCCATGAGCAGAAAGTCAAGACTGTGTGTAGAAGTTTGCACCCCGGAATCCCCATGACAGCTTCCACCTAAACAAAAGATAGCAATTTAAAGTTGTGCCCTTTCTGAGTAAAGAAATAAAAATGAAAAAGAAAAAAAAATCTCCTACAATACTAATTTAACTGTAAATTTATTCATTTGAGCTTGAAGTTTTAAAGGTTCAGTGGTTAATTACTTTACAGATTACATATGGTCCTGGCATTTCAATGAAAATTATTTAATGTCCACTTGCAAGAGGTCACACTCCATAATCAGTTTGATCCTTTGACATAATAATGGTACTTTCTCATGAAATAAATTAGAAAATTATTTCCCACAAGAACCTTCTAGACCTGATTGTTGTTCTAATATGTATTTATTTCTCTCTCTAGTAGGAGACAATGGAGAGAGACCTCAGCAACGACCATGGCCATGTGTGTTGCCAGAGAAGAAAAATCAATGATTCAATAAGGACTTCATCTTTCTTGAGGGATGTAGCTCCTAAGGGGCTGCCCATGACCCAGAAAATGGCCCTACATTCACTCACATGGAGGTAGCACTAAGTGGACCCAGAGGGTTTGAAAAAAGGAAACATGAAGTTGATAGGGAAAGTGGAGTAGGATCAGAGGAATTGCAGAGGAGGAAAGTGGGCATGGATGTCATCAACATGCACATGCTTATATGACAGTTTTGAACAATGAACGTCACAGGAGGAACAACATGGTAGAAATATGGTTTAATTACATGAGACTGCACCAAAATGATCTTGTCTGCAATTTCCACTTCTCCTTCAGTTTCCTTCCCCGTAAATGTCCAGTATTATAGTCTGTGAAGTGACAAACCTAGGTCAGACCATTAAGAGCTTCAAGGATGCTATGTGTTGTTGTAAAGATGACCAATGACAAGCACAGAACATACAGGAAAATATCCATATATGTTTCTATATTGGTAGTCTCCTAGTTACCTTTGGATTGTCAGAATTTTTTTCACTAATCAATATGCTATGAAGCTTTATGTATAAGAAATATGTATAATAAATAACATTTCATGTGTTTTCCAGAGCTAAGAATGCATAAGAGACAGAGGAAGAGGGAAATAAAGGAAGAAAAGAGAGGGAGGTTGTGGAGAGTTGTGGGAGAGAGAGAGGAGAGAAAAAGAGAGAAAGGTGGGGGATGCAAGGAAGGGGAGGGGAGGGAAAGGGAGGTCAGGACAGAATGTGGACTAGGAATGTGACTCAGTGATAGAGCATCTACCTATCATGTGCAAGGCCCCAGTTCCAATCTCCAGTAAAGCACACACACACACACACACACACACACACACACACACACACACAAGAGCACACAGGAGTGAATGTTCTAAATCCAAGGGATAAAGAGACCCAGAGGAAAACCAGGTACCATCCACAGTGGAGGGGATCCTGACCACCAGATCACCAGACAGAGATTACATACTGAAGTACCTCAGGTACTATGTGGGTGATGGCTTCTGTTTTAATAACTTGGAAATGACCTGGAATCTACTATTTTAGAAAGTGCTGTATCTTAATTCCAGATATGACTGTCTGCTTCTGGGTACACATGTATTTATATACATGTGCATGTATGAAGATGTAGTAGGACAGGCCTACAGGATTGAGGAAATTGGCTCAAACTAGTTGCCAAGACATGCACATAACATACTTCTGTATAAGCTACCAGGAGTCTACTTGAGTGCCTAGCAACAGGCACTGTCAGAGTTCCTGATCATGTCCAGCCAATGAGGTATGACCTTGCAATGTCACCAGAACAGGACTCAGCCTGGGTGCTAGAAGGAGGGTATATAAGGCTTTCCCCATTACTGAATAAATGAATCTGCTGTTTGCCTCACCAAGAGAGCCATTAGGACCCAGAAACATGTGAATATGTATATACATTAGTGTTTATATGCAAATACATATGTATGCATGTGTGGTGGTATTGTGTTCCCCAAAATACTGTGCACCCTAATAAAGTTATCTGGGGTCAGAGACAGAACAGCCACAAGATACAAAGGCTAGAAAATGGTGGCACATACGCCTTTAATCCAAGCATTCCAGAGGCAGAAATCCATCTGTTCAATGATACAACCAAGCATGGTGACTCACGCCTTTAATCCCAGAAAGTGAGCCTTTAATCCCAGGGAGTGTTGGTAGAAAGCAGAAAGGTATATAAGGCGTGAGGACCAGAAACTAGAAGCATTTGGCTTTCAAGCAGCACAGTTCAGCTGAGATCCATTGGGATGAGGAACAGAAGCTTCCAGTCTGAGGAAACAAGATCAGCTGAGAAGTTGGCCAGGTGAGGTTAGCTGTGGCTTGTTCTGCTTCTCTGATCTTCCAGTGTTCACCCCAATACCTGGATCAGGTTTGATTTTATTAATAAGAACTTTTAAGATTCCTGCTATATGCATGGATAGATGTGAATAGGTGTATATATGTTTATATAGGTTATATATAGGTATATGTAAAAATATGTGTATATATATGGGTATGGGTATATATAGGTGTCTGTATGAATATAGTTGTATGCATATGTATATAGGTGTGGTGTGTGTATGTAGAAATATGCATATGAGCATATATGTGTGTATAAATGTGTATAGGTATCTGGATGTATGTATACACATGTGTATATGAGTATAGGTCTGTGCATATGTATATAGGTGTTCAGATGTGCATACATATTTGTGTGTGAGTGTATCCCATCTTTCCCATGCACTGTCCCTGTGCTGATGCCCACTTCTGAACAAAGTGATGTTGCAATTGCAGGTTAACCAGCTTAGGGCTGCCTTGTTCTCTGCAGTCCAACCAGTCTCCTATAGGCAACCAGCAAAACAACCATGAACATGCATGCACAGATGCTCAGAAAAATGAGATCCTAGGCTTTGCATTTCTCTGTCCTCCCCTGCCTGGCTGCTTCCTATTCATCTTTGCAAATCCATTTCAAATGGCATTCCTGAGGACAATTGATTTCTCACTCCTACTTCTGTGGGTAAAGCAGGTGACTTCTCTGGAAATTTATATGCATATGCAGGGCTGGACAAAGCACTGAGGAGGAGACAGCCTGGTGGGATGGTTCTGTGACATCCTGCCCATCCCTCACCACAGCCTCAGTAACTCTTCATTCAATATTGCTGTCACAGACAGGAGAGATGCACATGATGGAGTGATCACATATATGTATATGTCATACAAAATTACTTAATTGTTCACTAAGGAATTACTGGTGCTTCCATAAACTGGATATAGCATATACTATCAGCAAAGAAATTCATGGTAGCCAAGCACTTATGTCATCTGGCACGTCATTATAGATTTTCTTCCACTGATGTTAGAGCTGTCTTATTTTTAATCCCTTTAATCATTAAATCATTTTAATTGATGCTGAAGTGGGGTCTTTGCATTTACCTGCTGTAATATTTATTTCCCTTGTTTTGGAGTGTACTGACATCTGAAGCCCTCTTCGGAAAGGCTCCTAGGTATCTTCCAGTCCCGTCCAGAAGTGTGCTCATTCCTCAGCCTGAGGACTCTGTGCCTTGCATAGGGGTTGACTGCAGTCTGTCTTTGCTGTCTGACTGTCCATTCCCTTTCCTCTGCATTGGGCCTCTGCTGTGTAACCCAGTGTTACATTCATAGCACAGAAGAGTAAGGAGTTAATTCTGCATTCATGAATGCTCTGGAAAAACCGAACTCTTCTCCTTTAATCCAGTTTGGTTTTAAACTACAAAAGACTTTTAAAAATGCAACTGGCTAGTTGTTTGTACCACTTATTAATTAAAATTAATAGCATTTTATAGATTCACAGCATGCTGCACAAGGGTACTTGGTCAGGGGTAGGATGCTGATGTTTTAATACCTTGAATTTCATAGATTTTAAAAGTAGTGTCCAATGTGCTGTATAAGGAAGTGAAACTTTGGGGGAGGTGATTATATCATGACAGTAAGGCTTTTATACATGAGGTTAGAGCTCTACCAGATGAGGTCAGAATTGTCAGTCATCTGTGAGCCAGAACACAGGTAACACCATTTGAATGCCTTGACTTTGGATTTCCCAGTCTCTAGAACAGTAAAATAAATTAAAAAAAAATCAAGCAATAGCTGTCTAGTGCTGGATACTTCATGTGTTTTATTGCAGCAATCTAAACAGACCTGGATGGTGGGCTTTGGTGATGGACTGATTGCCTGCCTCTGGCACATGGGAAAAAAGGCTATGCAGGTCTATGATAGATTGCAGGGTGTTTGTGACAGGGTCTGAGATAGCCCAGTCTGATGTTGAACCCCTGACTTCCTGGCTCCACCTCTGAGTTTGGGGATTACATGCATGTTCCATCCCTGTATGTTCTGTGGTCTGTTTTAATACATAAAAATATCGGTGAAGTTCTCAGAACAAGAATGGCATCTCCATGGCACTGGAGGAAACATTGGAGTTTAAATAAGCAGCCCAAGGCCATCAGATGGTGTGCATCTACAGATCTAATGCTAAAACCTCTGTGACCTTATTCCAGGCTGGAATGGCCATGTTCTGAAGCTCTGGGCACCACATTTTTGAATTCTAGATAAAATGCTAGCAAGCAATCTGGAGAGAGTTCTGTCAGCACCCTTCCTGTTCTTTTTCTCCTTCAGCTGTTTATGGATTTGCCTCTTCAGTAAAAATAAATTATATTATCCATGTGATTATTGTCATTTGCTATTACTTTTACTTACAAACTTTTAGCTTTTTCTGTGAAAATCCAAGAGACGCTGAAACAGTCATTTCCTGGTGGAAGGTAAATTTGCAATTCATGCCGTTTTCAATCTGTGGAGTACAGTTCCTCTTCTAATACCTCTTCCTCTTTGTTCTTTGTGTGTATAGAATGTGATAGGTTTTCACTTTGGAAAAGAAGAAACACAGAAGCCAGCCTGTTTAGTTTACAGCTATCTTACTGGAATTAACACAAATTGTCTTTATAACTTTAAATGAGGTGCTCACTGTGGATGTGTTCCCCTGCTAAATTTAGCCAGAGACTTGTTATGAAACATGCAACACTAGATATAAGCACCTCACTGCCCAGATGAGGAGGTCTTCTGCGGAATATGAGGAGGCGCAAGTGAGGTCTATATGCAGCTTTGTAGAGCAAGGCCTGGAGATAATGCGCAGGTTATGCTATGAGCAGGTATGAGGCTAATGCTTAATTGGTTTCACCTTCTAGCCAGTGCCAAAGCAAAGACCATCTGACTTCCATTCAGTTTTCCCGGATGTGGAGGAAACGAGGAGAAGGAGAAGTACTCAACAACTCATCAAAACTCAAACATCAAGAATGAGATCAGTCAACTGCGTCTCATTAATGTCCAAGCAGCTCACCTGAAGAAGTCCTTGCTGCATTCACCAAAGTTTCTAACAAGGCACTTCCTCTCCTGATAAATGATTTGAGTTCCTCAGTGTCAGTGGCTTTCCAATGGCAAGAATCGCTTTTCTTTCATTTCTCTGCAAATAAAATAATCAATAAGCACGACAAACCTATTATCAAATGTGAAGTTTCAGCCCAGGCAGCCTCCTCTGTCACAGGCTCCAGCCTTTGAGATCTTCTCAAAGACCTTGATGGCTCAGGGCACTCTGTATACTATGCTGCATGCCATCTATGCCCTGTGAAAATTAAACAATAATGCCAAATTGGCAGCTGTGGGGAAGGCACACAGCAGAGCAGTCTGGCTGCTGCTGAATGACCATTGGGAGGATTTGCCTCCTTTCATCTCATTGGGTTGTGCAACAGAGTGCGCTGAGAACCCTGGGAAGCTCCTTTATCCTTGCCAGAGGGGGTCTTGATTTCAGTGCCCTCTATGACACTCCTGTAAAAGGGACTGCCAAGCAACGAGTGATTTTGTGAAAGAAGCCACTGCCGTGACAGCCACACAGAGCCTGCATCAAAAATACTAGGAACAATTTAGAGGGCCATCAAGCACATGAATAGCCTGGGCCTTTTGCCATACATCATACACTGGAGTGGGGAATATCAATGTGGGCTCAGAGGGAAGTGGCCAGGCAAATGGCACACTTCCTGATGCCGGAAAGATCTTCACAAACAGCTGATTGTCCTCAGGCCTGATGCAAGGTTATTTTTCTCTCCCAAAATGTTTATAGGGGCTCTTTCCAGAACCATAAGATATAATTTCTCTGAGCCTTCTTGAAACTTCTATACCTTGTGTCAAAGCCATCTCAGTGAGATGCATCATCTAATCTTGAATGTAAAATCTCAGCCCATTTCCCATTCTGACTTCTTTGTTATTTTGAAACTATCTGTTGTCAATAATTATCATTTTTAATGTTGCCTATAGAATGATTTACATTGCACAAATGAATTTTGGTTTTTCTGGCTTCCACATCAATTTTATAGGAAGAAACCTTTATTTAGTTATTTATCTGACAAGATGTACCTTCTTGATCTATCTCACCAAATTAGGCTTTGGAAGAACATGCATCCCGTCAGACTGATATTCTCATACCACATATTCCTGTGTATTTGTATGTGCATCTATGCTGAAATTTCCCCTTCATTCAACTACCATTGGTATCTAACACTTGAAAAGTTATAGGACATGTGATGTAGGGTTTAGTTTTAATAATTAACATGCACGATATAAAATCATCCAAGGAGCCTCAATGGAAGAATTGTCCAAATCAAGATGTCCTGTGCGCAAATCTGTGAGGGATTGTCTTGACTGTCAGTTGTGTGAATAGAAACAGGTAGGAAGTTTCACTCTGTTTGTGGGTGTCCTCATTTAATGGTCTGGGCCACAAATTGTATATAAGCAAAAATCACTACCTGAAAAGAAGTGAAAGCTAGAAACTAGCCTGAATGGGTCTCTTCTTTCTCCCATCTCTTGACAGTGTGTGCGGGCAGCTGCTGCCTGAGTTCCCACTTTGAATTCTTTGAAGTGGAGGGCAGTAACCTGGAATTGGAATTGAAGCCGAATAAAACTTTTTACCATCACATTGCTTTTTTCAGGGTATATGTCACAGTAACAATAACAAGACACCTGGCTAGAGCATGATTTCATCATAAGAGTAGGAAGTCCTAGTCTCTTGCTCCCAGACCTCATTGTTTAGCACCTGCCCAGTCTAGCACAGTGTTGAGCAAACATCGAGTGGAAATATGAACGCATGTGATATAGACCCTCTTCTTGGAAATCACTTGCCCAGTCTATCTTCATTGTTCTCTATTATTTTTCTTTTAACACTGTATCTTACCTGTACATTTTCCCTTATGATTACTGTCATCTTTTGTTAAAATAGATGTGTGTGAGGAAAATATTGATGTTTGGCCATATGTCTGTGGATGCTAACACTATCTTTATTCTCTGTCTCTGTCTCTGTTTGCCTATCTATCTCTGTCTCTGTCTCTGTCTCTTTCTCTGTATTTGTGTGTGTGTGTGTGTGTGTGTGTGTGTGTGTGTATGTGTGTGTATCTCATGTGTCCCTGGCTAGCAATGCTCTGGCTTGATAAATTACTTGGCAGTGAACCTGGATGCTCCTCCCTGTCCTTTCTAGAGATGAGTCTTGCATCTTGGTACTTTCTATATTTGCTTACTGAAGACTGGGTTCTGGCCTGAACAGTGCAGAAGCAGGTACAAGTCATGTTTGTGTTGTAGGCTGTCCTTTCACAACCCCTTGTTCTAGCGCTACCTGATAGGACACTTCTTATTTAGAAATTTATCCAGTAGTGTTCATCTTTAGCTGGAGGAAGATGGATGGGAAAGATCCTCACTCCTATTACTTCTGGGCTTCAAGTTTGTATTTCTGTCATTTCTTCTTTTCACTAAGTAAATTGAGACTACCATGTCCATATTTCTTCATTGTCCAGGCATTTGGGTTCTTTTAATCTCTCTGCTCCACAATTGAGGACTGCTTATGATCCACGCACTTCAATCATGAGAGACTTTGCCACTCAGTGCACATGTATATTTTCCACTGAAGTCCCTGATCACATTGAGCTTATTGATGATGCATGGGATAGGAAACCACTTTGTAACAAGGGCCTTCAGTGCCCTGAATGGCTCATGATGGCATTCATATAACCTAATCCTCTCAGTCATATGATCACAAGCCATCTTATCATCTGCAGTTACAGTTATAGTTTATGTTTTATTTTATAATTAAGAATGCCACTCTCTGCCATGATGTCTAGCCTGTGAGGATTCTAAACTGGGTTCTGCCAACCCCCACCTTGTTTCACATTCAGCCCTCTCTTCCATTTCTCCATGTGCAGACTTCTCACACTGCTGCCACTGATGTGTTAGTTTTTAATCTATGTTGGACTTACCACTGCCATTACCTTCATGACTCATCAATGTTTGCAGTTCTGTTAAATGGCTTTACTGGGTTTTCAAATGGAAACATCTTCACCTAATTATCTCACTTTTACATTTAAGAGCTAGATGTGGGTGGAACGTTTATAGGAACTTTGGTTTGGGTCCACTGTGCAGTTAAAACTTCTCTATCTTGCCATGTTTTTCTAACCCTGCATTTCTAATTTTATATGTTGGAGTGATCAGAATTTCTTCTTTTCCTAACAGCCTCACCTCTGGTTACTTTATGTTTTTTGCATCTAATAGTTAAACTTTCTCTTGTCACTGCATTATAACACACACACACACACACACACACACACACACACACACACACACACACACACACTAGCACATATGTATACAAACATACACACATTCACACAAATACATAAAGCATACATATACTCTGACACAAACTCTTTTCTTTCTCCATTGGTTGCCACGCCCCCTCTACATGATATCAAGACTCCCCGTTGACAAAGTTCCTGACATAGACTTCTGAACCTTTTCTGGATCCTGTCATTCCTTCCTCCTAGCACTTTGACTGTAGCACTGTTAGTAAAGTTGTCTTTGTTGATAGATTCTTGACACTTTATCCTGTCAACTTCCTTTTCAAAAGTATTCATTTTTCCCATTCTTTAGGTTGTATTGTTACTGTGTTTCCTGTTTCTCAATTTTATGCCTTTTTTCTATATCTAGCCTTTAAATTTACCTTTATAGTTAGATCCTATCCTGTTTCATCTTCTCCCCTCTACAGTTTTCACTGGAGAGCATAAACATTCTATAATGTAATTATCATCCCTAGAATAAAATCTCTCAGAGGTGTATTCAAACTGTCTGTTGGTCTGTCTATCTTATTTCTCATATCTTATCTATTTATTTGTCTATCTGTTTATCTGTCTGTCTATCTATCTATCTATCATCTATCTATCTATCTATCTATCTATCTATCTATCTATCTATCTATCTATCTGTCTATCATCACTATCTTCATGTCAGTCTGATATATATCTATCCATCCACTCATCAATCTATCTAATAACTATCTATCTAATCTATCGATATCTGTATCTATCTATATCATCTTTATATCTTCATCATCTATATGCATACATTTTTGTTTTGCTTTAATCTTGGACTAGACTCTAATTGCTAGCAATTCTGGTGCCTTTGTTGCTCACTTGCTAGAAATACAAGCATGCACCACTACATCCATCTCTCCACTTTATCTTGCACATTACCCCCTCTCTTAACTGTCACTACAAATTATGTCTCTTGTACATCTCTATGAATCACCCTTCTCCACACAGGAGTCCTGCAGACAACTGAATACAAGCATACCCCCAAATAAAATCATTACCTCATTTCTCCTTGATATTGTCCTGCTCATTTTTACCTCTTCTCTGTGGGTGGCACTATACTTTGCCCAGTTTCCCAGTCTGAAAATGTGCACCCCTTATGTTATTCTTCACACAGTGTGAACTATCAGTCCTGCCAATTCCACAGTTAAACATCTGCCCATTAAACCCATTCAGGGTTACATGCAAAGCTCATAGAAAAGGCAATGTGCAGTAGAATGCATTACAGGGAAATACAGTTTATGTTCTAGAGTTTTGAAGGAAAATGAAATGCACACTTTAAAGTATAGAGTACTTTCAAATATAAAGTATCAAGATAAAACAGAGATGGGGGAAGGGAAAGACAGTAGAGAAAGTCAAAGCTAGCATATATGACTTGATTTTCTTATGAGGAAGTTTTCATTGAATTAATTTACATATTGAATTTACATTGGGTTTTAATAGGAGGAAGACATGACTTGGTAGTATGTCATACAGTATCAATATACAGGAGCAGGCTTATTTCATGACATTATTTTCATACATGCAGACACTTGTACCCATGTACCACCCCACAAAGAAACATGACTTGGAAACCTTAATTTCCTCAGCCTGCTCCTCTATCGCCCCTCTATTCTCTAATGTGTTCCTCTGAATAACTTTCCCATTTTACCAAACAGTAGGACGTTGATAACACAAATGCCCTTAATAGTTATTTTTTCCTTGGAATGATCATTCTGATTCATCATTAAAGACATATTACTCTGAAGGTATATCTGTATATATTCACATAGATTTGGTAGATCTATTTCCAAAGACTTTTTTTTTTTCAATTCATAATATGTAGTGGAAGTAGGTGGCTATTTCAAGGTCTGGTCACCTCTAATTAAAAGATTATAAGAAAAATTCTATTAGCAATTTGGGGCTTCATTCTGGTTCCGCAAATGATGAATGGCTTTCTTTGATAGCATCTTTCAAAAGATGTAGCTGGGTGAAAAATCACCCAAGAGGTGAGCTCTGTTCTATTTATCATTAGCTTGCCATGCTTCCACAGATGCTTCTTGGAAACCATCGTAACCTGCTTAATTTCTCTATGTGTAATGGGAAGCAAATAGCCACAATTAATGGACTGATTAGAAACTTCTTTAATGAGTTCCAGTAGTTCTCCTCATTATTGTTGATACAGTACCCTGAATTCTGGGAGCTGGGATTTGAGCATTATTAGAACATAAAATCTGAACCATTGCAAAACTAGCTTTCCAATGGTGTTTGTTGTTTATTGGCTATTTCTGTCTTGTTTGTGTATAAATAGGGAACCACACAGGAATGAATTCACGTATGTGGAGTTTGTCAGCTGGGCTTTAACTGGTATATGACATATGTAATGGGGCATGGCTGGAGTTACATCTCAGGAGATAGAGGATTGCAGTGTGTTCTAACAACATAGTAATACCATGGACTGAGGTTGGTGCTAGCTCCATTGAGGGGTATTGATGACTGTTTAACTATATTATGCAAGGAGTTTTATTGGAGCAAGCTATGGAGAAATCTCAAACTTGGTAACTGGGTGGCTTAAGGAAAGGAGAAAGTCACATACAAAGTTATATTTACTCTGAAGTGAGAACTTAATATCCACTCACCCTGCCCCCTTATACCACTAGGAAAAAACATTGATTCTCTTCGTTCCATAGTACCTTAGAATTCTAAACAAAAGGACTTTGGACCCCTGGGACCTCCTCCGTACTGCAGGTACCTGAACAGCAGCAGCAGTGCTTATTGTTGTAACTGTTCAGCAGGAGTATAGAAATTGTGGTCAAAGCATCACACTTTTTCATTGGTTTCTGTTAGGGGCCTTTACTGTTATTCCTGGAATGTGGGAGAGCAAGCAAAGACCAGTCCTTTGCAAATGCGTCTTAGGAAACTTCTCTTTCACCAGAAGGCTCTTCCTTTCTGCCACATTTTATGGTAACATAAAGTTTCATGGCATTTAGGAACGCACATATCATGAAGCAGATGGCTTGTTAGCCTGTTTTAGTAAGCCCATTCATAGCCATACAATATTAAAACTTTTTCCAAGTTCATGAATTATAAAGGAGCGCTAGATGCCATGCAGTCCAAAGAGCTCTTTAATTATTAAAATTAGATGTGCCAAAGGATTCAAACCTGAGTGGAAATTAAAAGTGGGCCTTGAATCAAGATAAGGACACTGAATTGGATTCCTGCGAAATTACTTCTCGTCGGGAGGTGCCGGATTTCAGTGAGTATCACAAGTAGTAATTCAGTTTTATCTCTTATTACTTCCTGACACAAAGCCTCTGTGAGAGCTAAACTTGTATTACAGAGACCGTTAACTTCTTAGGAGCATGGTACATGTTCTGTTAAGAGAGTTTCATCACACTGCTGTCTGTTTGTCTGGACAAGCATTCCTTGATACTCAGAAACCTCCTTAGATGTCCATATCTGCCTCAAAGAAAACATTGCTTAAGAGCACTGTGAGAGGGTGTGAAAACATGACTGCCCATACAGGGCTTCTCCAGCATGCAAAATGCCCTGAGTTTGATCCCAGTATTACAAGACCTGAGGGTAGTGGTATACACCTATAATTCCAGCTCTCAGGAGGATCAGAAGTTGAACTTCTTATTGAACTTCTAAGTTCAATGACAACTGGAAAACTTGAGATGCTGTTTTTTTTTTTTTTTTTTTTTTTTTTTTTTTTTTTTTTTAATGAAGCAAAATGAAAAAGTCTACTCTCCTAAAATCTGAAGCCCTGTGTGACTGTCTCTCTCTGTCTTATGCATATGAGTTTATGCGGGACCATCTGCTGGTCAGCCTTGTACAGTTCATGTCCTATTTTCTTTTTATCTCTGTATAGCTTCACATTGCCAAGTGAAATCTCTTACAAGTAGCAACTTCACAATGAATATTTATTCTTATTCTTATTTTTATTGCTATTATTTTGAGATAAGATCCCACTCTACAATCCTGGGTAACTTTAAAGTCACCCAGTTGCTCAGACTAGCCTCTAGCTCATGTCTTTTCCTTTGCTTCAGCCTCTCAACTGCTGGAACTACAGGCATCAGCCTCCATGCTTGACTTTGATTGTTTTTTAAGCATATTGTAAAACTTTAAACTATTGCATTCGTAAATGTTACCCTCTTCTCTCTTAATGGCAGTCCCTCCTATATCTACTGAGCTGTTCTTTTTATGTTGGGCACCAGTAAGAACAGAGTTGATTTCTGCTCAGCTGTAATACCCTCTTTAAGCCTTTACTTCCCATACAGTTTTTCCCCCTCTCCATCTCCTTTGGCACTTCGTTCTATCTTTTTATTCTTACTTACAATGCTGTGGACTTTATCACAACCGGCAGAGCCTCAGACATGTACTCGTTTGCCTTCTGATACTTATTGCCATGTACATTGTTGACATTAAGGTAGACACTAAAGATGCAAAGATTAACAAGATACAGCCTGCACCTTCAAACAGCTCATAGCCTCATAAAATGAAGTTAGAGTATTTAAACAGTTAGAACATGGAACATAAAAACAAAACCGGAGCCTTTATCTCAGTCCTCCTTGCTGAAAGAGACCCTTTGGACCCCAGGTGAGCCAGTGATGTGTGGCTTTCACCTGATTTCCACGAAGATCCTTAGTTTCTTCTTCTCATTTCCTGCCTGCCTTCTCTGCTTATTCTTAAGACTCGTGTTTGCTTTTGTTACATGTATTTATTTGTGTGTGGGGTGAGTGTGTGATACAGCGTACATGTGGTGGAGTAGAGGACAGCAGACAGACAACCTGTTACATTAAGTTTTCTCCTTTACTATTCAAATTCTGGGGACTCAACTCAAATTGTCAGGCTTGGCATCCACTGCCTTTATCACTGATCCATCTTTCCAGCTCTCTCATCTGTTTGAGATGCAGATTTTAGCAGTACCCGACCTTCTCTTGTTCAGACGGGATGCCATGGGTAATCCTGGATAGCTGAAAACAGTTAATATCTTTGATAATGGCTATAGTTTACTTCACTTAGTAGAAATATTAATCTTTTATTCTATTTCTTGGGAAATGTTGTATCAGACGTTTTGAAAAGTATTGTTCTAATGTGAAACTCAGAGAACAGCATGAGGTTTAGCCACAGGTATCATATTTTTGAACTTCTTCTTCTTCTTTGAAGGTTATCTATAGAAGACCCCAGAGTGTTTATAGATGAAGGGAGAGTTCGAAAACATGAAAATGTTGTTACTGTGTGATACTGCAGGTTCTTATTTTTCAAATGGAAGTTTTCTAATATATGTTTCTGAAACAGTTTAATAAATAGATTTGCTTTCCTGGTTAGTATCTTAAGAAAGATATTTATTACCTTAACAGGTGGACCACTTGAATTCAAATAAATAGCCAGAATGTAAAACAGCAGCTAGCAGAGACTGCAGGTGCGAAGAAGAAAATAGAGAAGAGACCAGAAGATTTCATATTGGAGTTATGTGGGGAAAATAAGTCTAGAGATTCAACATATAAAACCAGGACTATCATCACAACATGACATTATACATTAAGCCACACTGCCAGAGTCCATGCTGCATACTTACCATGGAAGGGGTATCTGTGTCTGAGGATAGTTCTACTGTGTATATTTGATTGTCAATTATTTTATCATGTGATTCAAAGTATGTGATTAAGACTGTCACTCAGTGGTAGGGTTCTTGCCTAACACTGACAAGGCCAAGGATTCAATCCCCAGCACAGTAGAACAAGAAAGTAAATAAACAAATATATACCAAGCCCACCCTCCTGTATGAGTTAAATCTACATAACGTGAGTAAAGGATTCTGAGTTGGAGTGCTTAGCTCCACATTGGCCATCACTTTGTGACTGTCATTGTGTCTCTTCTGCCTTGGTTGTATCTTCTACAAAACAAAACGACTGTGGCCACAGAGGTCTCTTCCAACCTTCCCATTTTGTATTGCTTTGAGTTTTAATTCTGAGAACAACATAAAATAGACATAAATAAATGATACATACACACATACACAAATGAATAGGATATTATTTATTCATTTATTCAGATAACCCCTTTTATGTATTTTCCTTAATTCCCATTGAACTGTGAACTTAATTTCATGACATCTGATATGTCAGAAAATAGGATTTTGAGGATAAATATTCTCTTCCCTCAAACCTTAGGAGTGAAGAAAAGAGAAAATGCTGTTTGATCTCTAAATACTGGCAGACAGTAGTTGGATCTGATCATGTTGAAACTTCACTGTTGGCCAATTAGCTGTAGCCACTGTATTTAGAATATGCATTATTTGCCATAGATTTTACTTAACACAATGTACAAAAGTCACATAATTTAAACCAGAGCCTCATTTGTTTATAAAAATATGATTTTCACTAATTAAAAGCACGTAGATTGAAGCATACTTTCCTACCTTAACATGCTGGTTTCCAAATCCAAGATCTGATTGTATATAAATGAAGCAGCTCATTTAGTGCTGTTCAAGCAGGTGCAGAACTCAGTCTGTCATGGGAAGAACTCTTCCCCGATTACCAAGCCCCAGCTCTACCATTTTAAATTACAGCCTACTCCTAGGTGATCTCTCTTAATTAACAATCATGAAGATTATCATGGCACATTTATGAATTTAAAATATGTCCTTCTACAACTTGACCAGGAAGATGACATTGTTCTTTACCATAAAATCAAAAGGTTGTCCAGTCCCCTTCACATGCTGACCTCCTAGAGTCAAACCAATTACTAGCCAATTTTTGATAATGAGCAATCATATAATCATAAGATTGGAGGGGACCTTGAGAGGACATATGACTCACCCTTCCACACCAGTGTTCAATGTAGTAAAATTACCTTAGAAAGCAATTCTCTACCAATTTCCTTGACATTTTTAAAGTGAAGACCTACAGCATCCTGACCTGTGATCCACTGCAGTAACTTGCCTGACAGTGAGCATTTGGCATCCCCACCCTCATCCCAGCCTCACCCCACTTCTCATGATGGCCTCTGGGACCAGCTACCAAGTGAGTTTTTTGCACTGGAGTCCTTATCTCAGGATCCTTTTCAGGTTAAGTCATTTAGGATGTTCTGCTTCTGACCTCTAACAAGGGAAGTTGCTATCAACTCAAGGAAGAACATGTCAAGCTGGTCAAATTAACATTAAAAACCACACCAAGCCACATCTTCTAGTTGGCATACTGTTACCACAAGACAGTAACCAACACATCATCCATATCTAATTTTTCTATTTTCTGTAGGAGTTCTACTATCCTCAAATCTTTATCATTGTTTTGTGTTCATAACAATGGGAGAGATATCCAAATCAATAATTATACTTATTACACCTATCTACAATGCAGATATTTCACCGTGGAAGAGCAGAAATCTGATTTTAATAACATTTCTCATATTGTCAAACCATTTTAAGGGAACATTTTATTATACTTGTAAAAGAGTTGAAATTTTATTTCTATTCTTAATTTTCATAGATGTAGATGAAAATAAGCTGGGAAAAAATCAAGACTAAATCTGTGATATGCTTTGTTTAACTAATATCGTACCAACTTATAAAAGGTCACTTTGCTCATTTAATAAAAGGTGACATGTATCTGGTTCTGATGATAAGTAAAGATGCCATTTATGAACAGACTACATTGGATGAGGAGTCAGTTAGGGCCCATGTATAGTCCTGCTCTGCCTCACTCTCCATGCTATACTCCAAAAATTACACGTGGAGATGTCAAATCATAAGAGTCATCAAAATGTCTTATTGCAATTCTCCTAAGAACAGGAGTCTAAAACTTCAGGCAATATAAATATAAAAATACTAGATTTTTCTCTTCTAAATCTCCTTCATTCCTTTCATTATCATATGATAACAGTGAATAAGTAATGAAATCCAACTTCCTTACCCCCTTTTAGTGGTAAGACATATCTAGATTTGCAAATGGCATAAAAGATGTCTTGTAGTTCCGAGACTCCAGCTTTGATTAGGTTAATTACAAAGCTACTAGCTACCGCAACCCTAGCTATTCTAGTAGGACATCAAATGATCATTGTTGATGATGGTCTATGGGATACAAGGACAAGTTAGGTGTTTTCTCTATTTTCCTTCTCCATGTCTGAGATTCAAAACAGGCTTATCTCTGTGACATAGAAAGTAGTCAGACCTACATCCTGCATACTAACCTTCAGACACGATCTTTTTCCAGTTGTTTAACATTGTAAGTTAGGATTTAAACATGAGTTCGCCTTAGTTTTTGTAACCTTGCAGATTTCCTGAGTTGTTTTGGAAGCTTGTTGAGTGTCTAGATTTCACATCAACTTTATTTTTGAATGTTCCTATCCTGAAGTTTCACCATGCATGATTGACTTTGTGAACACCTATCCTAGGGATGTCAATGATCTGTAAGAATAGTTTAGAGTCAGATTATCCTCTGTAATCCTTCTTCGACTCTGGATAACAATAAAAATAATGTTGATGAGAGAAACCAATCATCACTCACAGATGACACCTGTTTTGCTGCATTCTTCCTAATCAGTTTACGCATCCTTTCTCAGAATACTGACTTCAGAGGTGGGGAAGGTTGTGCTTGAGTTTCCCAGGCAATTCTTTCATCATCAGGTAGACAAATAACCATAAGGTTGGAATTTAATACAAGGATTTTCTATACCTGTGATAACACTCATAAAAACTAACCATGTTGTTATACATTATAACCATGTGATTAAACATTTAGGAATTTGTTGGGAGCCAAAAAATGGATGACTGCGCTCTGACCTTTTTTGTTTGGATGATCTGACATAACTACACCCTTGACAACCGTTACTAAGTTACAAAAAACAATAACTCCCGAAAAAAAACACAAAATGTACCTTTAGATTAATATACTTTTAGAATAACTTCCTTGAACATGTTCAAGTCGGTCGGTTGCACAAGCTTTGGACCAAGGAGACCTTGCCCCGACTCTGTCTTCAAAGAGACCTCACCCGGACCCTATTCTTCTATTCTTCAAACTTTCATTCCCCCCCTTTTCCCTATTCACTTCTCCTATACATCAGTGTATATAAGCCTACTTCCCCTTGCAATAAACGAGACCTTGATGCAACTCAGACTGACTCTGTTTTCTTTACGCGCTTGGTCTCCTTTCTCTCTCGCCCCCATTGGTTTTTTAGGAGGAGCCTCCTCGAGTCTTACCTAATAACTTGGCCTGCTGGACGGGTCAAGTGGCGCCCGAACGTGGGGCTTGAGGCACGGTGACCTACCGGTCGACGAATAAAAGTGGAGCTCCGGATCATAAAGGGTAGAGACGCCTGGACCGCATCACTCATGCAACGTGGGAAGTCTTGAGGTAAATATGGTCATCCCATAAAACCATGGGCAAGAATTGGTCTATAGAGGCTCTTTTTGTTAAAGAGATGAAAGGCAACCTTAGGGAGAGAGGAATAAGAGTTAAGTATCCCCGATGCCCTTTTTTAGTTTTTATGGTGTGATTAGAGATATTTTAAAGAAAACAGAGGGAAACGGACATGTTTCACATTTGTTAGCCCTTGCGGAGGAGTTTCTCTCAGACTCCCGCTGCCTGACACCCAATAATGAGTCTGGAGCCTCGGCGGCCGCTCCGCCAAAAAATGAAAGTAAAACAAGAACGGCCACTTCTCCCCTGACGGCGACTCTTGCTCTTGGGAGCAGAGGAGCCCTTCTGTACAGAAGTTTAATAAATCCTCCTGCTATTGCATCAACTGGACTGGAGTCTGGGTTCTTGGGGCGCCCACTTGAGACCCTAAATTTTGGGGTCCAACAGGAATTTTTAAGTGAATCATGGAGATGTAGGAAATTTTGACACTTTTGGAACCCATTGGATCTAACCTGGACAAGTGCCCATTTCCCTATCCCTTGAGTGCTTTGCCAGCATTAGGCTTACAGTGCCCGCCATTATCTGACATCTCTGACATGAGGCAGAGGACAAGAACATCTTGATGTGGGATAGAGGCATTCTGATCTGAGAGTACAGTCTATGTATGAGCACAGGAACTAGATATCAGAATAACCTATTCTAGTTGTACTTTATGGGAGCAGGCACAGTGGGTTGGATATAGAAGGGGTTCTATCTACAGTGGGAAGACATCTATACAATATTTTATGAACCACAACAATAATTTGCATGATTTAGTGAATATCTCACTCCCATTTTCCTTACTTTTGTAGAAAGTACAATTACATAAAGAACACTTTGATGTTTCCTATAAGTATGATTTATTTTTTCTATTGTGCATCAACCTCAAAGGAAGACAGACTAGTTTTCTGAAGGATTTATAGTTTTGGCATCACCATCTGGGAGGGACTGTGGACCTCACAGACAACATAGTCATGGAAATTTTCCATGCTGGGGTTGATTGAGCTTGCCTATCTGGGCAGCGCCAACTTATTCTGTGGGCAGCATGTGTGAATCCCAAGACATTTGGGTTTTGTTGATCTGATAAGTACCAGTCCACTTCTGGCTCTCCTGTGCACCTGCTGACTCCCTGGCGTTGGCTTCCTGCTGCTCTGTCCATCTGTTAAGAATTTATTTACAAAATACACTAAAATGCAAACCATACTGGTATGGGATTTAGCTAGCTTCCCTCTGCCTAGGAAGTGGCATCATGCCAGAACACAATTTCCAATTGTTGCTGAGCTTGAGTACAAGGAATTGAAAGGATCCAGGGACTCTTATTTCTATTTGAAATCCCTGAGGCAAAATGGAAAAGAAACAGTCTGTATTTCCAGCCAGGGTAGGTAATGCTTACATTACACAAAGGTATAGAGTTTATTTCCAGAGCTGACTGAGGAGGGAATACATGACTGGTAATGAAAAGCACACATTTATAACACATAGGTCTCTCATCACCAGCTCATAAGATTTTATTCAGAGTCTTGATTTTGGAAACCATTGCATCAGTTAATGTCTGAGTGCCCCTGCAGAACAAAGGAAACATTTTTCTAATTTGAAAGTAGTTGTTCACATACATGTATGTCAATGTGGCACATGTGAATGTAGACATGAACAACAGGGTATTTCTGGGGTGACTGCTGTCACACTGAGGATTGGATGCTGTTATAAGGCAAATGTTGCCATGGAGCCAGGGGGTGCAATGGGGCTATTAACTGATGAGATAAAAGGTCATCTAAGGTAAAACCATAACTATAAACAATAATAATTATAACAAGCCCAGCCATTTCAAGAATTACTAAGTGAAAAGGCAAGATGTTTATGGAGGTAAAGAGAAGCAGAACAGAATCTATGTTTTTGTTTTGTTTTGTTTTTTAATGTTTCTCTCACTCTGAAGCCATCTGCAGGTAGAAAAGCAGTTGGATATTTAACTTACAGTAATTTGAAACACAAAGCCAGAGGAAGTTTTCAGGGAATTCCTGAATTGGTGCCATTCTAGCAGACCCCTGAAAATGTTCTAGACTGAGCCCAGTAGGGGAACTGGATTTGTAGGGTTCCCATCTTTTCAGCTGCCAAAAACATGAATAAAATTTGAGCTTGGTAGTTCATAAAATTTTAGCACCTACGTGTGTAGCCAGAAATTTTCCTGTGTCCTGCCTGGTCCTGCAGCTGCTTAGACCCAAGTAAACACACAGAAACTTATATTAATTATAACTGCTTGGCCATTAGCTCAGGCTTATTACTGACTAGCTCTTACACTTAAATTAACCCACAATTCTTATCTATGTTTAGCCACAGGGTTTGGTACCTTTTCTCAGTTCTGCCTTGACATCTTGCTTCCTCTGTGTCTGGCTGGTGACTCCTGACTCAGACTTTCCTCTTCCTAGAATTCTCCTCATCTGCTTGTCCCGCCTGTACTTCCTGCCTGGCTACTGGCCAATCAGTGTTTTATTTGTCAACCAGTCAGAGCAACACATTCACAGCACACAGAATGACATCCTACAGCATATGTGCCTCTGACTAACATGGTAATTGAATATATAATTTTTGTTAAACATCTTTATTGACTAACTTGGGATGAGACTCAGTCAGTATTTGGAAAAGGTTACACTATCCTGTGTGTAAAATATTCTCTGGAAAGCTTAAAAATGTTGGAGTTGAACATTCATGCATCTATATGGACTCAAACTGCTGTAACAAAATGCCTTAGACAAGATAAAGATAAGTAAAAGAAAAGCATTGTTGATGGTTCTGAATATTGGGAGCTGAGATCAAGGACCAGAAGATTATGTCACTAGGAGAAATCACACCCCTTCTTCAAATGTGGCACATTATTGCTGACTCCCTCAAACTCTTTAATACGGTTTTGAATACATTTCATGGTCATAAAACACTTAAGACTTACCCATGTCTCAAATGGTCCACATCTTGATACTACTGCCAGGGGCATTGCCTGCCAGCACATGGATTCTGAAGGGACACAGACACTCAGCAGCATAAGTAGAGGTAATGCTTTGGAACTCTCATTTAGAGTCTCTTGTATGTAAGCATGAGGCTTATTTTTGGATTTTATGTTCCCAAATTCGGAAATTATTTCACAAATTATTGTTGTTCTGATTATTGTCTAAAGGGGAATAAAGACATTGAATACTTAATTTTTAAAATATGAACTTGATTATAGTTTTTCCATTTTCACCCACTCTTTGGGGTTATCATACATATTAGTTAAAAATTAGTTAATATAACTAACTAATGCAGTGCTTAGAATAACTAACAAAATAAGTAACTAAAACAATTAACCAAGGAAACAGATATCCCAGTTTAAGAATGGGCATGGAACCGAACAGAGAGTTCTTAAAAGAAATACAAATATAAGAAATATTTTGAAAAGTGTTTAACACCCTAAGCCATCAGAAAAAATGCAAATTTAAACTATTTCAAAATCTCATCTTACTCCAGTCAGAATGGCTAAGATAAAACAAATGAGAGTTGTTGGGAAGGATTGGGAGAAAGGGGGATACTCACTCTTGGTGAGAGCATAAACTGTGCATCAATTATGGAAACCAGTGTGGATATTCCTCAAAAAGTTATCAATAGACCTACTCCAAGAGCATGTTACAACAGTCCTGGGTTATAACCCAAAGGACTCTATCCTGCTTCTATTCACAAAAAGGTTGGAAATAGATGCAGCCTAGATGCCCATCAGCAGATGAATGGATAATGAAAATGTGGCACTTACACACAATGAATTGTTTTTCAGTTGGAAAGAGAAAGAAAGTCATCAGATCTGCAGGGAAATGAATAGCACTGGGACAAATTATACAGAGTGAGGTCACCCAGACCCAGAAAGAGAAGCAGGGACAACTCTGGGACTTGGGATTTGAAACCACGAGAAAAACTTCATCTTCTTCCACTTTGTTAGGGGAGTCAAGTTCAGTCTGAGTGTGTTTTCTTGTTTGTTTGTCTTGAGAACTTTGTAGACTGTCCTCCAGGAGCTGATACTTGTGTTGTGAAATCTGTAGAAAGTCACAGAAACTTAATGTGAGTGCATTTCAAGGGAAAATGAGGTGATGATCATAGAAAGATTAAAATATCTTTCCTCTGTTTTGAAAACACAATATCAAACCTATGTCTAGCTATACTCTGTTTTCAGTTTTCTCCTCCTCTTCCCCTCTTCCTCTCTCTCTGTCTCTCTCTCTCCTTTTCTCTCTCTCTTGTGCGCGCGCACACACACACACACACACACACACACACACACACACACACACACACACCAGGGTAGTTTAGATTGCTTGTCTTTGTAGCAACTGGTACAGTAACAGCAAAGCCTACACTTCAAAGATGTGTCTTAAGCTGAACTAATGGACGGGAATTTAGGTCTGACCACCGTATGACGGCTGCACTCCCATCATCCCCACTTTTTCCAGCCGTTAAGGCCTGACGTCCTCCACCTGGATATTGGGCTTCACCCATTACTGACCAGCACTGGCCATAGTAAGCTACCCATTAAGATCATTGGCATTTCTGCCTGTGGGGATGGCAGGTAATTTTGCTGCCTTTGACCTGATTCTGTCCCAGGCACCTGCAGGCTCTTCAAATTGCAGGCTGCCCTCTGTCTCTTTCTGCACCTGGGAAAATCCACTTTGCCAAAGTCATTTAACGTCACACCTGTTTGATTACCGAACAATTTGCTTAATGAGACGTTTGTTTAATATGTGACCCATGTTATCAGCCCCTTCCCCTTTTCCTGCCTCACTCATCATTTTCTTCATCAAGGTGTCATCCTTAGGCTTTTGCCTGGTTCTGAGATGCAGTGATCATGTTTTCCACTGATTCTGTGTTCCTTTCTGTCCACAGGACACTGGCTCAGATTGGACACCCTCCAGTGCTTTGACTAGCTGGATCCCATCACCTGTGGTTACTCCGGTTTCTGGCCACTGTCCTGATCTGAGTGGATGGAGGAATCTGGCCAGCACTGTGCATGTGTCCTGGCTGTCATCCACTGCTGAGTCTTGGTGACACAGCTCAGTGTCCACTTTCATGTACCTTCTGAGTTCATTTTCTAAATTCAGCAGAACTCACCACCTCTTATAACTATATGCAGTAACTCCAAAACCTCTAGGTCCTCCAGGACCAACATTGTGGAATGTCCTTTCATCTGGTTAGACTCTTTGCCTCCTAAGTTTCTACAGTTTAATTATAAATCAGGCTTTAAAATGACTTTTCTTTCCATTTTATTTATTTTATATGCTTGCATGTGCATATGAAGGATGTCAGAGACCAGCTCTGGGAATTGATTCTTTTCTGCCATGACATGGATCCTGGGAATTGAACTCGGGTCATCAGGCTTAGCAGC